>NW_025062944.1:0-85226 GCF_018153295.1 Drosophila grimshawi
TTTTTGACGAAGATATGGCCATTTATTTCAAGGTTGACCCTATTTAATGTTTGGCTTATATTTTCTATTTATCGAAGAATATCCCTTAATATCTTTCTTAGATGAGTCGGAAAGTCAAATTATTTTAATGCAGTTTTGTTCCAAAAGATTGGAGTGAATTCTAAAAACACCACTTATAATTGAAGTGGGGCAATTTTTGACGAGGATATAGCTATTTATTTCAAGGTAGACCCTATTTAATGCTTTCCGTATATTTTCTTTTATCGAAGACTATTCCCTTAATATCTGTCTTAGATGTTTTGGAAGTCAAATTATTTTAATGCAGTTTTGTTCCAAAGATCAAGCGAATTCCAAAAATATCTTTATAATTGAATTGGGGCAATTTTTGACGAAGATATGGCCATTTATTTCAAGGTAGACCCTATTTAATGCTTTCCATATATTTTCTGTTAATCAAGAATATCCCTTAATACCTTCTTAGATGAGTCGGAAGTCAAATTATTTTAATGCAGTTTTGTTCCAAAGATCGAGTGAATTCTAAAAACACCTTTATAATTGAAATGGGGCAATTGTTGACGAAGATATGGCCATTTATTTCAAGGTTCACCCAATTTAATGTTTGCCTTATATTTTCTATTAATCGAAGAATATCCCTTAATATCTTTCTTAGATGAGTCGGAAGTCAAATTATTTTAATGCAGTTTTGTTTCAAAGATCGAGTGAATATTAAAAACACCTTTATAATTGAAATGGGCCAATTTTTGACGAAGATATGGCCATTTATTTCAAGGTAGAGCCTATTTAATGCTTTCCATATATTTTCTATTTATCGAAGAATATCCCTTAATATCTTTCTTAGATGAATAGGAAGTCAAATTATTTGAATGCAGTTTTGTTCCAAAGATTGAGTGAATTCTAAAAACACCTTTATAATTGAAATGGGGCAATTTTTGACGAAGATATGGCCATTTATTTCAAGGTTGACCCAATTTAATGCTTTCCATATATTTTCTATTTATTGAAGAATATCCCTTAATATGTTTCTTAGATGAGTCGGAAGTCAAATTATTTTAATGCAGTTTTGTTTCAAAGATCGAGTGAATTCTAAAAACACCTTCATAATTGAAATGGGGCAATTTTTGACGAAGATATGGCCATTTATTTCAAGGTTGACCCTATTTAATGCTTTCCATATATTTTCTATTAATCGACGAATATCCCTTAATATCTTTCTTAGATGATTTGGAAGTCAAATTATTTTAACGCAGTTTTGTTCCAAAGATCGAGTGAATTCTTAAAACACCTTTATAATTGAAATGGGGCAATTTTTGACGAAGATATGGCCATTTATTTCAAGGTTGACCCTACTTAATACTTTCCATATATTTTCTATTTATCGAAGAATATCCCTTAATACCTTTCTTAGATGAGTCGGACGTCAAATTATTTGAATGCAGTTTTGTTCCAAAGATTGAGCGAATTCTTAAAACACCTTTATAATTGAAATGGGGCAATTTTTGACGAAGATATAGCCATTTATTTAAAGGTAGAGCCTATTTAATACTTTCCATATATTTTCTATTTATCGAAGAATATCCCTTAATATCTTTCTTAGATGAGTTGGAAGTCAAATTATTTTAACGCAATTTTATTCCAAAGATTGAGTGAATTCTAAAAACACCGTTATATTTGAAATGGGGCAATTTATGACGAAGATATGGCCATTTATTTAAAGGTAGAGCCTATTTAATGCTTTCCATATATTTTCAATTTATTGAAGAATATCCCTTAATATCTTTCTTAGATGAGTCGGAAGTCAAATTATTTTAACGCAGTTTTGTTTCGCAGATCGAGTGAATTCTAAAAACACCTTTATAATTGAAATGGGGCAATTTTTGACGAAGATGTGGCCATTTATTTCAAGGTAGAGCCTATTTAATGCTTTCCATATATTTTCTATTTATCGAAGAATATCCATTCATATCTTTCTTAGATGAGTTGGAAGTCAAATTATTTTAACGCAGTTTTGTTCCAAAGATCGAGCCAATTCTAAAAATACCTTAATATGTGAAATGGGACAATTTTTGACGAAGATATGGCAATTAATTTAAGGGTTGAGCCTATTTAATGCTTTCCATATATTTTCAATTTATTGAAGAATATCCCTTAATATCTTTCTTAGATGAGTCGGAAGTCAAATTATTTTAACGCAGTTTTTGTTTCGCAGATCGAGTGAATTCTAAAAACATCTTTATAATTGAAATGGGGCAATTTTTGACGAAGATATGGCCATTTATTTCAAGGTAGACCCTATATAATGCTTTCCACATATTTTCTGTTAATCAAGAATATCCCTTAATATCTTTCTTAGATGAGTCGGAAGTCAAATTATTTTAATGCAATTTTGTTCCAAAGATCGAGTGAATTCTAAAAACACCTTTATAATTGAAATGGGGCAATTTTTGACGAAGATATGGCCATTTATTTCAAGGTTGACCCAATTTAATGTTTGCCTTATATTTTCTATTAATCGAAGAATATCCCTTTATATATTTCTACGATGAGTCTGAAGTCAAATTATTTTAATGCAGTTTTTTTTCATAAATCGAGCCAATTTTAAAAATACCTTTATAATTGAAATGGAGCAATTTTTGACGAAGATATGGCCATCTATTTCAAGGTAGACCCTATTTAATGCTTTCCATATATTTTCTATTTATCGAAGAATATCCCTTAATATCTTTCTTAGATGAATAGGAAGTCAAATTATTTGAATGCAGTTTTGTTCCAAAGATTGAGTGAATTCTAAAAACACCTTTATAATTGAAATGGGGCAATTTTTGACGAAGATATGGCCATTTATTTCAAGGTTGACCCAATTTAATGCTTTCCATATATTTTCTATTTATTGAAGAATATCCCTTAATATGTTTCTTAGATGAGTCGGAAGTCAAATTATTTTAATGCAGTTTTGTTTCACAGATCTAGTGAATTCTAAAAACACCTTCATAATTGAAATGGGGCAATTTTTGACGAAGATATGGCCATTTATTTCAAGGTTGACCCTATTTAATGTTTGGCTTATATTTTCTATTAATCGACGAATATCCCTTAATATCTTTCTTAGATGATTTGGAAGTCAAATTATTTTAACGCAGTTTTGTTCCAAAGATCGAGTGAATTCTTAAAACACCTTTATAATTGAAATGGGGCAATTTTTTGACGAAGATATGGCCATTTATTTCAAGGTTGACCCTACTTAATACTTTCCATATATTTTCTATTTATCGAAGAATATCCCTTAATACCTTTCTTAGATGAGTCGGACGTCAAATTATTTGAATGCAGTTTTGTTCCAAAGATTGAGCGAATGCTAAAAACACCTTTATAATTGAAATGGGGCAATTTTTTGACGAAGATATAGCCATTTATTAAAGGTAGAGCCTATTTAATACTTTCCATATATTTTCTATTTATCGAAGAATATCCCTTAATATCTTTCTTAGATGAGTTGGAAGTCAAATTATTTTAACGCAATTTTATTCCAAAGATTGAGTGAATTCTAAAAACACCTTTATATTTGAAATGGGGCAATTTATGACGAAGATATGGCCATTTATTTCAAGGTAGACCCTATTTAATGCTTTCCATATATTTTCAATTTATTGAAGAATATCCCTTAATATCTTTCTTAGATGAGTCGGAAGTCAAATTATTTTAACGCAGTTTTGTTTCGCAGATCGAGTGAATTCTAAAAACACCTTTATAATTGAAATGGGGCAATTTTTGACGAAGATATGGCCATTTATTTCAAGGTAGAGCCTATTTAATGCTTTCCATATATTTTCTACTTATCGAAGAATATCCCTTAATATCTTTCTTAGATGAGTTGGAAGTCAAATTATTTTAATGCAGTTTTCTTCCAAAGATCAAGTGAATTCTAAAAACACCTTTATAATTGAAATGGAGCAATTTTTGACGAAGATATGGCCATTTATTTCAAGGTAGACCCTATTTAATGCTTTCCATATTATTTCTATTTATCGAAGAATATCCCTTAATATCTTTCTTAGATGAGTTGGAAGTCAAATTATTTTAACGCAGTTTTGTTTCAAAGATCAAGTGAATTCTAAAAACACCTTTATAATTGAAATGGGGCAATTTTTGACGAAGATATGGCCATTTATTTCAAGGTAGACCCTATTTAATACTTTCCATATATTTTCTGTTAATCAAAGAATATCCCTTAATATCTTTCTTAGATGAGTCGGAAGTCAAATTATTTTAACGCAGTTTTGTTTCACAGATCGAGTGAATTCTAAAAACACCTTTATAATTGAAATGGGGCAATTTTTGACGAAGATATGGCCATTTATTTAAAGGTAGAGCCTATTTAATGCTTTCCATATATTTTCTATTTATCGAAGAATATCCCTTAATACCTTTCTTAGATGAGTCGGAAGTCAAATTATTTTAATGCAGTTTTGTTCCAAAGATTGAGTGAATTCTAAAAACACCTTTATAATTGCAATGGGGCAATTTTTGACGAAGATATGGCCATTTATTTCAAGGTTGACCCTATTTAATGTTTGCCTTATAATTTCTATTAATCGAAGAATATCCCTTTATATCTTTCTTAGATGAGTCGGAAGTCAAATTATTTTAATGCAGTTTTATTTCAAAGATTGAGTGAATTCTAAAAACACCTTTATAATTGAAATGGAGCAATTTTTGACGAAGATATGGCCATTTATTTCAAGGTAGACCCTATTTAATGCTTTCCATATATTTTCTATTTATCGAAGAATATCCCTTAATATCTTTCTTAGATGAGTTGGAAGTCAAATTATTTTAATGCAGTTTTGTTCCAAAGAATTCTAAAAACACCTTTATAATTGAAATGGGGCAATTTTTGACGAAGATATGGCCATTTATTTCAAGGTAGACAATATTTAAGACTTTCCATATATTTTCTGTTAATCAAAGAATATCCCTTAATATCTTTCTTAGATGAGTCGGAAGTCAAATTATTTTAACGCAGTTTTATTCCAAAGATCAAGTGAATTCTAAAAACACCTTTATAATTGAAATGGGGCAATTTTTGACGAAGATATGGCCATTTATTTCAAGGTAGACCCTATTTAATACTTTCCATATATTTTCTGTTAATCAAAGAATATCCCTTAATATCTTTCTTAGATGAGTCGGAAGTCAAATTATTTTAACGCTGTTTTGTTTCACAGATCGAGTGAATTCTAAAAACACCTTTATAATTGAAATGGGGCAATTTTTGACGAAGATATGGCCATTTATTTAAAGGTAGAGCCTATTTAATGCTTTCCATATATTTTCTATTTATCGAAGAATATCCCTTAATACCTTTCTTAGATGAGTCGGAAGTCAAATTATTTTAATGCAGTTTTGTTCCAAAGATCAAGTGAATTCTAAAAACACCTTTATAATTGAAATGGGGCAATTTTTGACGAAGATATGGCCATTTATTTCAAGGTAGTCCCTATTTAATACTTTCCATATATTTTTTGTTAATCAAAGAATATCCCTTAATATCTTTCTTAGATGAGTCGGAAGTCAAATTATTTTAACGCAGTTTTATTTCAAAGATTGAGTGAATTCTAAAAACACCTTTATAATTGAAATGGAGCAATTTTTGACGAAGATATGGCCATTTATTTCAAGGTAGACCCTATTTAATGCTTTCCATATATTTTCTATTTATCGAAGAATATCCCTTAATATCTTTCTTAGATGAGTTGGAAGTCAAATTATTTTAATGCAGTTTTGTTCCAAAGAATTCTAAAAACACCTTTATAATTGAAATGGGGCAATTTTTGACGAAGATATGGCCATTTATTTCAAGGTAGACAATATTTAAGACTTTCCATATATTTTCTGTTAATCAAAGAATATCCCTTAATATCTTTCTTAGATGAGTCGGAAGTCAAATTATTTTAACGCAGTTTTATTCCAAAGATTGAGTGGATTCTAAAAACACCTTTATAATTGAAATGGAGCAATTTTTGACGAAGATATGGCCATTTATTTCAAGGTTGACCCCATTTAATGTTTGGCTTATATTTTCTATTAATCGAAGAATATCCCTTAATATCTTTCTTAGATGAGTTGGAAGTCAAATTATTTTAACGCAGTTTTGTTCCAAAGATCGAGTGAATTCTAAAAACACCTTTATAATTGAAATGGGGCAATTGTTGACGAAGATATGGCCATTTATTTCAAGGTAGACCCTATTTAATGCTTTCCATATATTTTCTATTTATCGAAGAATATCCCTTAATATCTTTCTTAGATGAGTTGGAAGTCAAATTATTTTAACGCAGTTTTGTTCCAAAGATTGAGTGAATTCTAAAAACACCTTTATAATTGAAATGGGGCAATTGTTGACGAAGATATGGCCATTTATTTCAAGGTAGACCCTATTTAATGCTTTCCATATATTTTCTGTTTATCGAAGAATATCCCTTAATACCTTTCTTAGATGAGTTGGAAGTCAAATTATTTTAATGCAGTTTTGTTCCAAAGATCGAGTGAATTCTAAAAACACCTTTATAATTGAAATGGGGCAATTGTTGACGAAGATATGGCCATTTATTTCAAGGTAGACCCTATTTAATACTTTCCATATATTTTCTGTTAATCAAAGAATATCCCCTAATATCTTTCTTAGATGAGTTGGAAGTCAAATTATTTTAACGCAGTTTTATTCCAAAGATTGAGTGAATTCTAAAAACACCTTTATAATTGAAATGGAGCAATTTTTGACGAAGATATGGCCATTTATTTAAAGGTAGAGCCTATTTAATGCTTTCCATATATTTTCTATTTATCGAAGAATATCCCTTAATATCTTTCTTAGATGAGTCGGAAGTCAAATTATTTTAACGCAGTTTTATTCCAAAGATCGAGTGAATTCTAAAACCACCTTTATAATTGAAATGGGGCAATTTTTGACGAAGATATGGCCATTTATTTCAAGGTAGAGCCTATTTAATGCTTTCCATATTTTTTCTATTTATCGAAGAATATCCCTTAATATCTTTCTTAGATGAGTTGGAAGTCAAAATATTTTAATGCAGTTTTATTCCAAAGATTGAGTGAATTCTAAAAACACCTTTATAATTGAAATGGGGCAATTTTTGACGAAGATATGGCCATTTATTTCAAGGTAGACCCTATTTAATACTTTCCATATATTTTCTGTTAATCAAAGAATATCCCTTAATATCTCTTAGATGAGTTGGAAGTCAAATTATTTTAACGCAGTTTTATTTCAAAGATTGAGTGAATTCTAAAAACACCTTTATAATTGAAATGGAGCAAATTTTGACGAAGATATGGCCATTTATTTCAAAGGTAGACCCTATTTAATGCTTTCCATATATTTTCAATTTATCGAAGAATATCCCTTAATATCTTTCTTAGATGAGTTGGAAGTCAAATTATTTGAATGCAGTTTTGTTCCAAAGATTGAGTGAATTCTAAAAACACCTTTATAATTGCAATGGGGCAATTTTTGACGAAGATATGGCCAATTATTTCAAGGTTCACCCTATTTAATGTTTGCCTTATAATTTCTATTAATCGAAGAATATCCCTTTATATCTTTCTTAGATGAGTCGGAAGTCAAATTATTTTAATGCAATTTTGTTCCAAAGATCAAGTGAATTCTAAAAACACCTTTATAATTGAAATGGGGCAATTTTTGACGAAGATATGGCCATTTATTTCAAGGTAGACCCTATTTAATACTTTCCATATATTTTCTGTTAATCAAAGAATATCCCTTAATATCTTTCTTAGATGAGTCGGAAGTCAAATTATTTTAACGCAGTTTTGTTTTACAGATCGAGTGAATTTTAAAAACACCTTTATAATTGAAATGGGGCAATTTTTGACGAAGATATGGCCATTTATTTCAAGGTTGACCCTATTTGATGTTTGCCTTATAATTTCTATTAATCAAAGAATATCCCTTTATATCTTTCTTAGATGAGTTTGAAGTCAAATTATTTTAATGCAATTTTGTTCCAAAGATCAAGTGAATTCTAAAAACACCTTTATAATTGAAATGGAGCAATTTTTGACCATTTATTTCAAGGTAGACCCTATTTAATGCTTTCCATATATTTTCTATTTATCGAAGAATATCCCTTAAAATCTTTCTTAGATGAGTCGGAAGTCAAATTATTTTAACGCAGTTTTGTTTCACAGATCGAGTGAATTCTAAAAACACCTTTATAATTGAAATGGGGACATTTTTGACGAAGATATGGCCATTTATTTCAAGGTAGACCCTATTTAATACTTTCCATATATTTTCTGTTAATCAAAGAATATCCCTTAATATCTTTCTTAGATGAGTCGGAAGTCAAATTATTTTAACGCAGTTTTGTTTCACAGATCGAGTGAATTCTAAAAATACCTTTATAATTGAAATGGGGCAATTTTTGACGAAGATATGGCCATTTATTTCAAGGTAGAGCCTATTTAATGCTTTCCATATATTTTCAATTTATCGAAGAATATCCCTTAATATCTTTCTTAGATGAGTTGGAAGTCAAATTATTTTAATGCAGTTTTGTTCCAAAGATCAAGTGAATTCTAAAAACACCTTTATAATTGAAATGGGGCAATTTTTGACGAAGATATGGCCATTTATTTCAAGGTAGACCCTATTTAATACTTTCCATATATTTTCTGTTAATCAAAGAATATCCCTTAATATCTTTCTTAGATGAGTTGGAAGTCAAACTATTTTAACGCAGTTTTATTCCAAAGATTGAGTGAATTCTAAAAACACCTTTATAATTGAAATGGAGCAATTTTTGACGAAGATATGGCCATTTATTTCAAGGTAGACCCTATTTACTACTTTCCATATATTTTATATTTATCGAAGAATATCCCTTAATACCTTTCTTAGATGAGTCGAAAGTCAAATTATTTTAATGCAGTTTTGTTCCAAAGATTGAGTGAATTCTAAAAACACCTTTATAATTGAAATGGGGCAATTTTTGACGAAGATATGGCCATTTATTTCAAGGTTGACCCTATTTAATGTTTGCCTTATAATTTCTATTAATCGAAGAATATCCCTTAATATCTTTCTTAGATGAGTTGGAAGTCAAATTATTTTAATGCAGTTTTTTTCCAAAGATCAAGTGAATTCTAAAAACACCTTTATAATTGAAATGGGGCAATTTTTGACGAAGATATGGCCATTTATTTCAAGGTAGACCCTATTTAATACTTTCCATATATTTTCTGTTAATCAAAGAATATCCCTTAATATCTTTCTTAGATGAGTTGGAAGTCAAACTATTTTAACGCAGTTTTATTCCAAAGATTGAGTGAATTCTAAAAACACCTTTATAATTGAAATGGAGCAATTTTTGACGAAGATATGGCCATTTATTTCAAGGTAGACCCTATTTAATGCTTTCCATATATTTTCTATTTATCGAAGAATATCCCTTAATATCTTTCTTAGATGAGTTGGAAGTCAAATTATTTTAACGCAGTTTTGTTTCAAAGATCGAGTGAATTCTAAAAACACCTTTATAATTGAAATGGGGCAATTTTTGACGAAGATATGGCCATTTATTTCAAGGTAGACCCTATTTAATACTTTCCATATATTTTATATTTATCGAAGAATATCCCTTAATATCTTTCTTAGATGAGTCGGAAGTCAAATTATTTTAACGCAGTTTTATTCCAAAGATTGAGTGAATTCTAAAAACACCTTTATAATTGAAATGGGGCAATTTTTGACGAAGATATGGCCATTTATTTCAAGGTAGACCCTATTTAATACTTTCCATATATTTTCTGTTAATCAAAGAATATCCCTTAATATCTTTCTTAGATGAGTTGGAAGTCAAACTATTTTAACGCAGTTTTATTCCAAAGATTGAGTGAATTCTAAAAACACCTTTATAATTGAAATGGAGCAATTTTTGACGAAGATATGGCCATTTATTTAAAGGTAGAGCCTATTTAATGCTTTCCATATATTTTCTATTTATCGAAGAATATCCCTTAATATCTTTCTTAGATGAGTCGGAAGTCAACTTATTTTAACGCAGTTTTATTCCAAAGATCGAGTAAATTCTAAAAACATCTTTATAATTGAAATGGGGCAATTTTTGACGAAGATATGGCCATTTATTTCAAGGTAGAGCCTATTTAATGCTTTCCATATATTTTCTATTTATCGAAGAATATCCCTTAATATCTTTCTTAGATGAGTTGGAAGTCAAAATATTTTAATGCAGTTTTATTCCAAAGATTGAGTGAATTCTAAAAACACCTTTATAATTGAAATGGGGCAATTTTTGACGAAGATATGGCCATTTATTTCAAGGTAGACCCTATTTAATACTTTCCATATATTTTCTGTTAATCAAAGAATATCCCTTAATATCTCTTAGATGAGTTGGAAGTCAAATTATTTTAACGCAGTTTTATTTCAAAGATTGAGTGAATTCTAAAAACACCTTTATAATTGAAATGGAGCAAATTTTGACGAAGATATGGCCATTTATTTCAAAGGTAGACCCTATTTAATGCTTTCCATATATTTTCAATTTATCGAAGAATATCCCTTAATATCTTTCTTAGATGAGTTGGAAGTCAAATTATTTGAATGCAGTTTTGTTCCAAAGATTGAGTGAATTCTAAAAACACCTTTATAATTGCAATGGGGCAATTTTTGACGAAGATATGGCCATTTATTTCAAGGTTCACCCTATTTAATGTTTGCCTTATAATTTCTATTAATCGAAGAATATCCCTTAATATCTTTCTTAGATGAGTCGGAAGTCAAATTATTTTAATGCAATTTGGTTCCAAAGATCAAGTGAATTCTAAAAACACCTTTATAATTGAAGTGGGGCAATTTTTGACGAAGATATGGCCATTTATTTCAAGGTAGACCCTATTTAATACTTTCCATATATTTTCTGTTAATCAAAGAATATCCCTTAATATCTTTCTTAGATGAGTCGGAAGTCAAATTATTTTAACGCAGTTTTGTTTTACAGATCGAGTGAATTTTAAAAACACCTTTATAATTGAAATGGGGCAATTTTTGACGAAGATATGGCCATTTATTTCAAGGTTGACCCTATTTGATGTTTGCCTTATAATTTCTATTAATCAAAGAATATCCCTTTATATCTTTCTTAGATGAGTTTGAAGTCAAATTATTTTAATGCAATTTTGTTCCAAAGATCAAGTGAATTCTAAAAACACCTTTATAATTGAAATGGAGCAATTTTTGACCATTTATTTCAAGGTAGACCCTATTTAATGCTTTCCATATATTTTCTATTTATCGAAGAATATCCCTTAAAATCTTTCTTAGATGAGTCGGAAGTCAAATTATTTTAACGCAGTTTTGTTTCACAGATCGAGTGAATTCTAAAAACACCTTTATAATTGAAATGGGGACATTTTTGACGAAGATATGGCCATTTATTTCAAGGTAGACCCTATTTAATACTTTCCATATATTTTCTGTTAATCGAAGAATATCCCTTAATATCTTTCTTAGATGAGTCGGAAGTCAAATTATTTTAATGCAGTTTTGTTTCAAAGATCGAGTGAATTCTAAAAATACCTTTATAATTGAAATGTGGTAATTTTTTACGATGATATGGCCATTTATTTCAAGGTAGAGCCTATTTAATGCTTTCCATATATTTTCAATTTATCGAAGAATATCCCTTAATATCTTTCTTAGATGAGTTGGAAGTCAAATTATTTTAATGCAGTTTTGTTCCAAAGATCAAGTGAATTCTAAAAACACCTTTATAATTGAAATGGGGCAATTTTTGACGAAGATATGGCCATTTATTTCAAGGTAGACCCTATTTAATACTTTCCATATATTTTCTGTTAATCAAAGAATATCCCTTAATATCTTTCTTAGATGAGTTGGAAGTCAAACTATTTTAACGCAGTTTTATTCCAAAGATTGAGTGAATTCTAAAAACACCTTTATAATTGAAATGGAGCAATTTTTGACGAAGATATGGCCATTTATTTCAAGGTAGACCCTATTTACTACTTTCCATATATTTTATATTTATCGAAGAATATCCCTTAATACCTTTCTTAGATGAGTCGAAAGTCAAATTATTTTAATGCAGTTTTGTTCCAAAGATTGAGTGAATTCTAAAAACACCTTTATAATTGAAATGGGGCAATTTTTGACGAAGATATGGCCATTTATTTCAAGGTTGACCCTATTTAATGTTTGCCTTATAATTTCTATTAATCGAAGAATATCCCTTAATATCTTTCTTAGATGAGTTGGAAGTCAAATTATTTTAATGCAGTTTTTTTCCAAAGATCAAGTGAATTCTAAAAACACCTTTATAATTGAAATGGGGCAATTTTTGACGAAGATATGGCCATTTATTTCAAGGTAGACCCTATTTAATACTTTCCATATATTTTCTGTTAATCAAAGAATATCCCTTAATATCTTTCTTAGATGAGTTGGAAGTCAAACTATTTTAACGCAGTTTTATTCCAAAGATTGAGTGAATTCTAAAAACACCTTTATAATTGAAATGGAGCAATTTTTGACGAAGATATGGCCATTTATTTCAAGGTAGACCCTATTTAATGCTTTCCATATATTTTCTATTTATCGAAGAATATCCCTTAATATCTTTCTTAGATGAGTTGGAAGTCAAATTATTTTAACGCAGTTTTGTTTCAAAGATCGAGTGAATTCTAAAAACACCTTTATAATTGAAATGGGGCAATTTTTGACGAAGATATGGCCATTTATTTCAAGGTAGACCCTATTTAATACTTTCCATATATTTTATATTTATCGAAGAATATCCCTTAATATCTTTCTTAGATGAGTCGGAAGTCAAATTATTTTAACGCAGTTTTATTCCAAAGATTGAGTGAATTCTAAAAACACCTTTATAATTGAAATGGGGCAATTTTTGACGAAGATATGGCCATTTATTTCAAGGTAGACCCTATTTAATACTTTCCATATATTTTCTGTTAATCAAAGAATATCCCTTAATATCTTTCTTAGATGAGTTGGAAGTCAAACTATTTTAACGCAGTTTTATTCCAAAGATTGAGTGAATTCTAAAAACACCTTTATAATTGAAATGGAGCAATTTTTGACGAAGATATGGCCATTTATTTAAAGGTAGAGCCTATTTAATGCTTTCCATATATTTTCTATTTATCGAAGAATATCCCTTAATATCTTTCTTAGATGAGTCGGAAGTCAACTTATTTTAACGCAGTTTTATTCCAAAGATCGAGTAAATTCTAAAAACATCTTTATAATTGAAATGGGGCAATTTTTGACGAAGATATGGCCATTTATTTCAAGGTAGAGCCTATTTAATGCTTTCCATATATTTTCTATTTATCGAAGAATATCCCTTAATATCTTTCTTAGATGAGTTGGAAGTCAAAATATTTTAATGCAGTTTTATTCCAAAGATTGAGTGAATTCTAAAAACACCTTTATAATTGAAATGGGGCAATTTTTGACGAAGATATGGCCATTTATTTCAAGGTAGACCCTATTTAATACTTTCCATATATTTTCTGTTAATCAAAGAATATCCCTTAATATCTCTTAGATGAGTTGGAAGTCAAATTATTTTAACGCAGTTTTATTTCAAAGATTGAGTGAATTCTAAAAACACCTTTATAATTGAAATGGAGCAAATTTTGACGAAGATATGGCCATTTATTTCAAAGGTAGACCCTATTTAATGCTTTCCATATATTTTCAATTTATCGAAGAATATCCCTTAATATCTTTCTTAGATGAGTCGGAAGTCAAATTATTTGAATGCAGTTTTGTTCCAAAGATTGAGTGAATTCTAAAAACACCTTTATTATTGAAATGGGGCAATTTTTGACGAAGATATGGCCATTTATTTCAAGGTTCACCCTATTTAATGTTTGCCTTATAATTTCTATTAATCGAAGAATATCCCTTAATATCTTTCTTAGATGAGTCGGAAGTCAAATTATTTTAATGCAATTTGGTTCCAAAGATCAAGTGAATTCTAAAAACACCTTTATAATTGAAGTGGGGCAATTTTTGACGAAGATATGGCCATTTATTTCAAGGTAGACCCTATTTAATACTTTCCATATATTTTCTGTTAATCAAAGAATATCCCTTAATATCTTTCTTAGATGAGTCGGAAGTCAAATTATTTTAACGCAGTTTTGTTTCACAGATCGAGTGAATTTTAAAAACACCTTTATAATTGAAATGGGGCAATTTTTGACGAAGATATGGCCATTTATTTCAAGGTTGACCCTATTTGATGTTTGCCTTATAATTTCTATTAATCAAAGAATATCCCTTTATATCTTTCTTAGATGAGTTGGAAGTCAAATTATTTTAATGCAGTTTTTTTCCAAAGATCAAGTGAATTCTAAAAACACCTTTATAATTGAAATGGGGCAATTTTTGACGAAGATATGGCCATTTATTTCAAGGTAGACCCTATTTAATACTTTCCATATATTTTCTGTTAATCAAAGAATATCCCTTAATATCTTTCTTAGATGAGTTGGAAGGCTAACTATTTTAGCGCAGTTTTATTCCAAAGATTGAGTGAATTCTAAAAACACCTTTATAATTGAAATGGAGCAATTTTTGACGAAGATATGGCCATTTATTTCAAGGTAGACCCTATTTAATGCTTTCCATATATTTTCTATTTATCGAAGAATATCCCTTAATATCTTTCTTAGATGAGTTGGAAGTCAAATTATTTTAACGCAGTTTTGTTTCAAAGATCGAGTGAATTCTAAAAACACCTTTATAATTGAAATGGGGCAATTTTTGACGAAGATATGGCCATTTATTTCAAGGTAGACCCTATTTAATACTTTCCATATATTTTATATTTATCGAAGAATATCCCTTAATATCTTTCTTAGATGAGTCGGAAGTCAAATTATTTTAACGCAGTTTTATTCCAAAGATTGAGTGAATTCTAAAAACACCTTTATAATTGAAATGGGGCAATTTTTGACGAAGATATGGCCATTTATTTCAAGGTAGACCCTATTTAATACTTTCCATATATTTTCTGTTAATCAAAGAATATCCCTTAATATCTTTCTTAGATGAGTTGGAAGTCAAATTATTTTAACGCAGTTTTATTCCAAAGATTGAGTGAATTCTAAAAACACCTTTATAATTGAAATGGAGCAATTTTTGACGAAGATATGGCCATTTATTTAAAGGTAGAGCCTATTTAATGCTTTCCATATATTTTCTATTTATCGAAGAATATCCCTTAATATCTTTCTTAGATGAGTCGGAAGTCAACTTATTTTAACGCAGTTTTATTCCAAAGATCGAGTAAATTCTAAAAACATCTTTATAATTGAAATGGGGCAATTTTTGACGAAGATATGGCCATTTATTTCAAGGTAGAGCCTATTTAATGCTTTCCATATATTTTCTATTTATCGAAGAATATCCCTTAATATCTTTCTTAGATGAGTTGGAAGTCAAAATATTTTAATGCAGTTTTGTTCCAAAGATCAAGTGAATTCTAAAAACACCTTTATAATTGAAATGGGGCAATTTTTGGCGAAGATATGGCCATTTATTTCAAGGTAGACCCTATTTAATACTTTCCATATATTTTCTGTTAATCAAAGAATATCCCTTAATATCTTTCTTAGATGAGTTGGAAGTCAAACTATTTTAACGCAGTTTTATTTCAAAGATTGAGTGAATTCTAAAAACACTTTTATAATTGAAATGGAGCAATTTTTGACGAAGATATGGCCATTTATTTCAAGGTAGACCCTATTTACTACTTTCCATATATTTGATATTTATCGAAGAATATCCCTTAATACCTTTCTTAGATGAGTCGGAAGTCAAATTATTTTAATGCAGTTTTGTTCCAAAGATTGAGTGAATTCTAAAAACACCTTTATAATTGAAATGGGGCAATTTTTGACGAAGATATGGCCATTTATTTCAAGGTTGACCCTATTTAATGTTTGCCTTATAATTTCTATTAATCGAAGAATATCCCTTTATATCTTTCTTAGATGAGTCGGAAGTCAACTTATTTTAACGCAGTTTTGTTCCAAAGATCGAGTGAATTCTAAAAACACCTTTATAATTGAAATGGGGCAATTTTTGACGAAGATATGGCCATTTATTTCAAGGTAGACCCTATTTAATGCTTTCCATATATTTGATATTTATCGAAGAAATATCCCCTTAATATCTTTCTTAGATGAGTCGGAAGTCAAATTATTTTAATGCAGTTTTGTTTCCAAAGATTGAGTGAATTCTAAAAACACCTTTATAATTGAAATGGGGCAATTTTTGACCATATATTTCAAGGTAGACCCTATTTAATGCTTTCCATATATTTTCTATTTATCGAAGAATATCCCTTAATATCTTTCTTAGATGAGTCGGAAGTCAAATTATTTTAACGCAGTTTTGTTTCACAGATCGAGTGAATTCTAAAAACACCTTTATAATTGAAATGGGGCAATTTTTGACGAAGATATGGCCATTTATTTCAAGGTAGACCCTATTTAATACTTTCCATATATTTTCTGTTAATCAAAGAATATCCCTTAATATCTTTCTTAGATGAGTTGGAAGTCAAACTATTTTAACGCAGTTTTATTTCAAAGATTGAGTGAATTCTAAAAACACCTTTATAATTGAAATGGAGCAATTTTTGACGAAGATATGGCCATTTATTTCAAGGTAGACCCTATTTACTACTTTCCATATATTTGATATTTATCGAAGAATATCCCTTAATACCTTTCTTAGATGAGTCGGAAGTCAAATTATTTTAATGCAGTTTTGTTCCAAAGATTGAGTGAATTCTAAAAACACCTTTATAATTGAAATGGGGCAATTTTTGACGGAGATATGGCCATTTATTTCAAGGTTGACCCTATTTAATGTTTGCCTTATAATTTCTATTAATCGAAGAATATCCCTTTATATCTTTCTTAGATGAGTCGGAAGTCAACTTATTTTAACGCAGTTTTATTCCAAAGATCGAGTAAATTCTAAAAACATCTTTATAATTGAAATGGGGCAATTTTTGACGAAGATATGGCCATTTATTTCAAGGTAGAGCCTATTTAATGCTTTCCATATATTTTCTATTTATCGAAGAATATCCCTTAATATCTTTCTTAGATGAGTTGGAAGTCAAAATATTTTAATGCAGTTTTATTCCAAAGATTGAGTGAATTCTAAAAACACCTTTATAATTGAAATGGGGCAATTTTTGGCGAAGATATGGCCATTTATTTCAAGGTAGACCCTATTTAATACTTTCCATATATTTTCTGTTAATCAAAGAATATCCCTTAATATCTCTTAGATGAGTTGGAAGTCAAATTATTTTAACGCAGTTTTATTTCAAAGATTGAGTGAATTCTAAAAACACCTTTATAATTGAAATGGAGCAAATTTTGACGAAGATATGGCCATTTATTTCAAGGTAGACCCTATTTAATGCTTTCCATATATTTTCTATTTATCGAAGAATATCCCTTAATATCTTTCTTAGATGAGTCGGAAGTCAAATTATTTGAATGCAGTTTTGTTCCAAAGATTGAGTGAATTCTAAAAACACCTTTATTATTGAAATGGGGCAATTTTTGACGAAGATATGGCCATTTATTTCAAGGTTCACCCTATTTAATGTTTGCCTTATAATTTCTATTAATCGAAGAATATCCCTTAATATCTTTCTTAGATGAGTCGGAAGTCAAATTATTTTAATGCAATTTGGTTCCAAAGATCAAGTGAATTCTAAAAACACCTTTATAATTGAAATGGGGCAATTTTTGACGAAGATATGGCCATTTATTTCAAGGTAGACCCTATTTAATACTTTCCATATATTTTCTGTTAATCAAAGAATATCCCTTAATATCTTTCTTAGATGAGTCGGAAGTCAAATTATTTTAACGCAGTTTTGTTTCACAGATCGAGTGAATTTTAAAAACACCTTTATAATTGAAATGGGGCAATTTTTGACGAAGATATGGCCATTTATTTCAAGGTTGACCCTATTTGATGTTTGCCTTATAATTTCTATTAATCAAAGAATATCCCTTTATATCTTTCTTAGATGAGTTGGAAGTCAAATTATTTTAATGCAGTTTTTTTCCAAAGATCAAGTGAATTCTAAAAACACCTTTATAATTGAAATGGAGCAATTTTTGACCATATATTTCAAGGTAGACCCTATGTAATGCTTTCCATATATTTTCTATTTATCGAAGAATATCCCTTAATATCTTTCTTAGATGAGTCGGAAGTCAAATTATTTTAACGCAGTTTTTGTTTTCACAGATCGAGTGA
This sequence comes from Drosophila grimshawi, assembly GCF_018153295.1. NCBI lineage: Eukaryota > Metazoa > Arthropoda > Insecta > Diptera > Drosophilidae > Drosophila > Drosophila grimshawi. Next base: position 18,431 of record NW_025062944.1, read on the forward strand.
ATTCTAAAAACACCTTTATAATTGAAATGGGGCAATTTTTGACGAAGATATGGCCATTTATTTCAAAGGTAGAGCCTATTTAATGCTTTCCATATATTTTCTATTTATCGAAGAATATCCCTTAATATCTTTCTTAGATGAGTTGGAAGTCAAATTATTTTAATGCAGTTTTTTTCCAAAGATCAAGTGAATTCTAAAAACACCTTTATAATTGAAATGGGGCAATTTTTGACGAAGATATGGCCATTTATTTCAAGGTAGACCCTATTTAATACTTTCCATATATTTTCTGTTAATCAAAGAATATCCCTTAATATCTTTCTTAGATGAGTTGGAAGTCAAACTATTTTAACGCAGTTTTATTTCAAAGATTGAGTGAATTCTAAAAACACCTTTATAATTGAAATGGAGCAATTTTTGACGAAGATATGGCCATTTATTTCAAGGTAGACCCTATTTACTACTTTCCATATATTTGATATTTATCGAAGAATATCCCTTAATACCTTTCTTAGATGAGTCGGAAGTCAAATTATTTTAATGCAGTTTTGTTCCAAAGATTGAGTGAATTCTAAAAACACCTTTATAATTGAAATGGGGCAATTTTTGACGAAGATATGGCCATTTATTTCAAGGTTGACCCTATTTAATGTTTGCCTTATAATTTCTATTAATCGAAGAATATCCCTTTATATCTTTCTTAGATGAGTCGGAAGTCAAATTATTTTAATGCAATTTTGTTCCAAAGATCAAGCGAATTCTAAAAACACCTTTATAATTGAAATGGGGCAATTTTTGACGAAGATATGGCCATTTATTTCAAGGTAGACCCTATTTAATACTTTCCATATATTTTCTGTTAATCAAAGAATATCCCTTAATATCTTTCTTAGATGAGTCGGAAGTCAAATTATTTTAACGCAGTTTTATTCCAAAGATTGAGTGAATTCTTAAAACACCTTTATAATTGAAATGGAGCAATTTTTGACGAAGATATGGCCATTTATTTCAAGGTAGACCCTATTTAATGCTTTCCATATATTTTCTATTTATCGAAGAATATCCCTTAATATCTTTCTTAGATGAGTTGGAAGTCAAATTATTTTAACGCAGTTTTGTTTCAAAGATCGAGTGAATTCTAAAAACACCTTTTTAATTGAAATGGGGCAATTTTTGACGAAGATATGGCCATTTATTTAAAGGTAGAGCCTATTTAATGCTTTCCATATATTTTCTATTTATCGAAGAATATCCCTTAATATCTTTCTTAGATGAGTCGGAAGTCAACTTATTTTAACGCAGTTTTATTCCAAAGATCGAGTAAATTCTAAAAACACCTTTATAATTGAAATGGGGCAATTTTTGACGAAGATATGGCCATTTATTTCAAGGTAGAGCCTATTTAATGCTTTCCATATATTTTCTATTTATCGAAGAATATCCCTTAATCTCTTTCTTAGATGAGTTGGAAGTCGAATTATTTTAATGCAGTTTTGTTCCAAAGATCAAGTGAATTCTAAAAACACCTTTATAATTGAAATGGGGCAATTTTTGACGAAGATATGGCCATTTATTTCAAGGTAGACCCTATTTAATACTTTCCATATATTTTCTGTTAATCAAAGAATATCCCTTAATATCTTTCTTAGATGAGTTGGAAGTCAAATTATTTTAACGCAGTTTTATTCCAAAGATTGAGTGAATTCTAAAAACACCTTTATAATTGAAATGGAGCAATTTTTGACGAAGATATGGCCATTTATTTCAAGGTAGACCCTATTTAATACTTTCCATATATTTTATATTTATCGAAGAATATCCCTTAATACCTTTCTTAGATGAGTCGGAAGTCAAATTATTTGAATGCAGTTTTGTTCCAAAGATTGAGTGAATTCTAAAAACACCTTTATAATTGAAATGGGGCAATTTTTGACGAAGATATGGCCATTTATTTCAAGGTTGACCCTATTTAATGTTTGCCTTATAATTTCTATTAATCGAAGAATATCCCTTTATATCTTTCTTAGATGAGTCGGAAGTCAAATTATTTTAATGCAATTTTGTTCCAAAGATCAAGTGAATTCTAAAAACACCTTTATAATTGAAATGGGGCAATTTTTGTCGAAGATATGGCCATTTATTTCAAGGTAGACCCTATTTAATACTTTCCATATATTTTCTATTAATCGAAGAATATCCCCTAATATCTTTCTTAGATGAGTCGGAAGTCAAATTATTTTAACGCAGTTTTGTTCCAAAGATCGAGTGAATTCTAAAAGCACCTTTATAATTGAAATGGAGCAATTTTTGACGAAGATATGGCCATTTATTTCAAGGTAGAGCCTATTTAATGCTTTCCATATATTTTCTATTTATCGAAGAATATCCCTTAATATCTTTCTTAGATGAGTCGGAAGTCAACTTATTTTAACGCAGTTTTGTTTCAAAGATCGAGTGAATTCTAAAAACACCTTTATAATTGAAATGGGGCAATTTTTGACGAAGATATGGCCATTTATTTCAAGGTAGACCCTATTTAATGCTTTCCATATATTTTCTATTTATCGAAGAATATCCCTTAATATCTTTCTTAGATGAGTCGGAAGTCAAATTATTTTAACGCAGTTTTATTCCAAAGATTGAGTGAATTCTAAAAACACCTTTATAATTGAAATGGAGCAATTTTTGACGAAGATATGGCCATTTATTTCAAGGTTGACCCTATTTAATGTTTGGCTTATATTTTCTATTAATCGAAGAATATCCCTTAATATCTTTCTTAGATGAGTTGGAAGTCAAATTATTTTAATGCAGTTTTGTTCCAAAGATCGAGTGAATTCTAAAAACACCTTTATAATTGAAATGGGGCAATTTTTGACGAAGATATGGCCATTTATTTCAAGGTAGACCGTATTTAATACTTTCCATATATTTTCTGTTAATCAAGAATATCCCTTAATATCTTTCTTAGATGAGTTGGAAGTCAAATTATTTTAACGCAGTTTTATTCCAAAGATTGAGTGAATTCTAAAAACACCTTTATAATTGAAATGGAGCAATTTTTGACGAAGATATGGCCATTTATTTCAAGGTTGACCCTATTTAATGTTTGCCTTATATTTTCTATTATTCGACGAATATCCCTTAATATCTTTCTTAGATGAGTCGGAAGTCAAATAATTTTAATGCAATTTTGTTCCAAAGATCAAGTGAATTCTAAAAACACCTTTATAATTGAAATGGAAGAATTTTTTACGAAGATATGGCCATTTATTTCAAGGTAGACCCTATTTAATGCTTTCCATATATTTTCTATTTATTGAAGAATATCCCTTAATATCTTTCTTAGATGAGTCGAAAGTCAAATTATTTTAATGCAGTTTTGTTCCAAAGATTAAGTGAGTTCCAAAAACACCTTTATAATTGAAATGGAGCAATTTTTGACGAAGATATGGCCATTTATTTCAAGGTAGACCCTATTTAATGCTTTCTATATATTTTCTATTAATCAAAGAATATCCCTTAATATCTTTCTAAGATGAGTCGGAAGTCAAATTATTTTAATGCAGTTTTATTCCAAAGATTGAGTGAATTCTATAAACACCTTTATGGTCGAAATGGAGCAATTTTTGACGAAGATATGGCCATTTATTTCAAGGTAGACCCTATTTAATACTTTCCATATATTTTCTATTTATCGAAGAATATCCCTTAATATCTTTCTTAGATGAGTCGGAAGTCAAATTATTTTAATGCAGTTTTGTTTCAAAGATCGAGCCAATTCTAAAAACACCTTTATAATTGAAATGGGGCAATTTTTGACGAAGATATGGCAATTTATTTCAAGGTAGACCCTATTTAATGCTTTCCATATATTTTCTATTTATCGAAGAATATCCCTTAATATCTTTCTTAGATGAGTCGGAAGTCAAATTATTTTAATGCAGTTTTGTTCCAAAGATCGAGCCAATTCTAAAAACACCTTTATGGTCGAAATGGGGCAATTTTTGACGAAGATATGGCCATTTATTTCAAGGTAGACCCTATTTAATACTTTCCATATATTTTCTGTTAATCAAGAATATCCCTTAATATCTTTCTTATATGAGTCTGAAGTCAAATTATTTTAATGCAATTTTGTTTCAAAGATCGAGCCAATTCTAAAAACACCTTTATAATTGAAATGGGGCAATTTTTGACGAAGATATGGCCATTTATTTCAAGGTAGACCCTATTTAATACTTTCCATATATTTTCTGTTAATCAAAGAATATCCCTTAATATCTTTCTTAGATGAGTCGGAAGTCAAATTATTTTAACGCAGTTTTATTCCAAAGATTGAGTGAATTTTAAAATCACCTTTATACTTGAAATGGAGCAATTTTTGACGAAGATATGGCCATTTATTTCAAGGTAGACCCTATTTAATACTTTAGATATATTTTCTATTTATCGAAGAATATCCCTTAATACCTTTCTTAGATGAGTCGGAAGTCAAATTATTTGAATGCAGTTTTGTTCCAAAGATGGAGTGAATTCTAAAAACACCTTTATAATTGAAATGGGGCAATTTTTTGACGAAGATATAGCCATTTATTTCAAGGTAGAGCCTATTTAATGCTTTCCATATATTTTCTATTTATCGAAGAATATCCCTTAATATCTTTCTTAGATGAGTCGGAAGTCAAATTATTTTAATGTAGTTTTGTTCCAAAGATTGAGTGAATTCTAAAAACACCTTTATAATTGAAATGGGGCAATTTTTGACGAAGATATGGCCATTTAATTCAAGGTTGACCCTATTTAATACTTTCCATATATTTTCTGTTAATCAAAGAATATCCCTTAATATCTTTCTTAGATGAGTCGGAAGTCAAATTATTTTAACGCAGTTTTATTCCAAAGATTGAGTGAATTCTAAAAACATCTTTATAATTGAAATGGGGCAATTTTTTACAAAGATATGGCCATTTATTTCAAGGTAGACCCTATTTAATACTTTCCATATATTTTCTATTTATCAAAGAATATCCCTTAATACCTTTCTTAGATGAGTCGGAAGTCAAATTATTTGAATGCAGTTTTGTTCCAAAGATCAAGTAAATTCTAAAAACACCTTTATAATTGAAATGGGGCAATTTTTGACGAAGATATGGCCATTTATTTCAAGGTAGAGCCTATTTAATGCTTTCCATATATTTTCTATTTATCGAAGAATATCCCTTAATATCTTTCTTAGATGAGTCGGAAGTCAAATTATTTTAATGCAGTTTTGTTCCAAAGATCGAGCCAATTTTAAAAACACCTTTATGGTCGAAATGGGGCAATTTTTGACGAAGATATGGCCATTTATTTCAAGGTAGACCCTATTTAATACTTTCCATATATTTTCTGTTAATCAAGAATATCCCTTAATATCTTTCTTATATGAGTCTGAAGTCAAATTTTTTTAATGCAGTTTTGTTTCAAAGATCGAGCCAATTCTAAAAACACCTTTATAATTGAAATGGAGCAATTTTTGACGAAGACATGGCCATTTATTTCAAGGTAGACCCTATTTAATACTTTCCATATATTTTCTGTTAATCAAAGAATATCCCTTAATATCTTTCTTAGATGAGTCGGAAGTCAAATTATTTTAACGCAGTTTTATTCCAAAGATTGAGTGAATTCTAAAAACACCTTTATAATTGAAATGGGGCAATTTTTTACAAAGATATGGCCATTTATTTCAAGGTAGACCCTATTTAATACTTTCCATATATTTTCTATTTATCAAAGAATATCCCTTAATACCTTTCTTAGATGAGTCGAAGTCAAATTATTTGAATGCAGTTTTGTTCCAAAGATCGAGCCAATTCTAAAAACACCTTTATAATTGAAATCGGGCAATTTTTGACGAAGATATGGCCATTTATTTCAAGGTAGAGCCTATTTTATGCTTTCCATATATTTTCTATTTATCGAAGAATATCCCTTAATATCTTTCTTAGATGAGTCGGAAGTCAAATTATTTTAGTGCAGTTTTGTTCCAAAGATCAAGCCAATTCTAAAAACACCTTTATGGTCGAAATGGGGCAATTTTTGACGAAGATATGGCCATTTATTTCAAGGTAGACCCTATTTAATACTTTCCATATATTTTCTATTTATCAAAGAATATCCCTTAATACCTTTCTTAGATGAGTCGGAAGTCAAATTATTTGAATGCAGTTTTGTTCCAAAGATCGAGCCAATTCTAAAAACACCTTTATAATTGAAATGGAGCAATTTTTTACAAAGATATGGCCATTTATTTCAAGGTTGACCCTATTTAATACTTTCCATATATTTTCTATTTATCAAAGAATATCCCTTAATACCTTTCTTAGATGAGTCGGAAGTCAAATTATTTGAATGCAGTTTTGTTCCAAAGATCGAGCCAATTCTAAAAACACCTTTATAATTGAAATGGAGCAATTTTTGACGAAGATATAGCCATTTATTTCAAGGTAGAGCCTATTTAATGCTTTCCATATATTTTCTATTTATCGAAGAATATCCCTTAATATCTTTCTTAGATGAGTCGGAAGTCAAATTATTTTAACGCAGTTTTATTCCAAAGATTAAGTGAATTCTAAAAACACCTTTATAATTGAAATGGAGCAATTTTTGACGAAGATATGGCCATTTATTTCAAGGTTGACCCTATTTAATGTTTGGCTTATATTTTCTATTAATCGAAGAATATCCCTTAATATCTTTCTTAGATGAGTTGGAAGTCAAATTATTTTAATGCAGTTATGTTCCAAAGATCGAGTGAATTCTAAAAACACCTTTATAATTGAAATGGGGCAATTTTTGACGAAGATATGGCCATTTATTTCAAGGTAGACCCTATTTAATACTTTCCATATATTTTCTGTTAATCAAAGAATATCCCTTAATATCTTTCTTAGATGAGTCTGAAGTCAAATTATTTTAACGCAGTTTTATTCCAAAGATTGAGTGAATTTTAAAATCACCTTTATAATTGAAATGGAGCAGTTTTTGACGAAGATATGGCCATTTATTTCAGGGTAGACCCTATTTAATACTTTCCTTATATTTTCTGTTGATCAAAGAATATCCCTTAATATCTTTCTTAGATGAGTCGGAAGTCAAATTATTTTAATGCAGTTTTGTTCCAAAGATCGAGTGAATTCTAAAAACACCTTTATAATTGAAATGGGGCAATTTTTGACGAAGATATGGCCATTTATTTCAAGGTAGAGCCTATTTAATGTTTGGCTTATATTTTCTATTAATCGAAGAATATCCCTTAATACCTTTCTTAGATGAGTCTGAAGTCAAATTATTTTAACGCAGTTTTATTTCAAAGATTGAGTGAATTCTAAAAACACCTTTATAATTGAAATGGAGCAATTTTTGACGAAGATATGGCCATTTATTTCAAGGTAGACCCTATTTAATACTTTCCATATATTTTCTATTTATCGAAGAATATCCCTTAATACCTTTCTTAGATGAGTCGGAAGTCAAATTATTTTAATGCAGTTTTGTTTCAAAGATCGAGTGAATTCTAAAAATACCTTTATAATTGAAATGGGGCAATTTTTGACGAAGATATGGCCATTTATTTCAAGGTAGAGCCTATTTAATGCTTTCCATATATTTTCTATTTATCAAAGAATATCCCTTAATATCTTTCTTAGATGAGTCGGAAGTCAAATTATTTTAATGCAGTTTTGTTCCAAAGATTGAGTGAATTCTAAAAACATCATAATAATTGAAATGGGGCAATTTTTGACGAAGATATGGCCATTTATTTGAAGGTTGACCCTATTTAATGTTTGGCTTATATTTTCTATTAATCGAAGAATATCCCTTAATATCTTTCTTAGATGAGTCGGAAATCAAATTATTTTAATGCAATTTTGTTCCAAAGATCAAGTGAATTCTAAAAACACCTTTATAATTAAAATGGGGCAATTTTTGACGAAGATATGGCCATTTATTTCAAGGTAGACCCTATTTAATGCTTTCCATATATTTTCTATTTATCGAAGAATATCCCTTAATATCTTTCTTAGATGAGTTGGAAGTCAAATTATTTTAATGCAGTTTTGTTCCAAAGATCAAGCGAATTCTAAAAACACCTTTATAATTGAAATGGGGCAATTTTTGACGAAGATATGGCCATTTATTTCAAGGTAGACCCTATTTAATACTTTCCATATATTTTCTGTTAATCAAAGAATATCCCTTAATATCTTTCTTAGATGAGTCGGAAGTCAAATTATTTTAACGCAGTTTTATTCCAAAGATTGAGTGAATTATAAAAACACCTTTATAATTGAAATGGAGCAATTTTTGACGAAGATATGGCCATTTATTTCAAGGTAGACCCTATTTAATGCTTTCCATATATTTTCTATTTATCGAAGAATATCCCTTAATATCTTTCTTAGATGAGTTGGAAGTCAAATTATTTTAACGCAGTTTTGTTTCAAAGATCGAGTGAATTCTAAAAACACCTTTATAATTGAAATGGGGCAATTTTTGACGAAGATATGGCCATTTATTTCAAGGTAGACCCTATTTAATACTTTCCATATATTTTCTGTTAATCAAAGAATATCCCCTAATATCTTTCTTAGATGAGTCGGAAGTCAAATTATTTTAACGCAGTTTTATTCCAAAGATTGAGTGAACTCTTAAAACATCTTTATAATTGAAATGGAGCAATTTTTGACGAAGATATGGCCATTTATTTCAAGGTTGACCCTATTTAATGCTTTCCATATATTTTCTATTTATCGAAGAATATCCCTTAATATCTTTCTTAGATGAGTCGAAAGTCAAATTATTTGAATGCAGTTTTGTTCCAAAGATCGAGCGAATTCTAAAAACATCTTTATAATTGAAATCGGGCAATTTTTGACAAAGATATGGCCATTTATTTCAAGGTTGACCCTATTTAATACTTTCCATATATTTTCTGTTAATCAAAGAATGTCCCTTAATATCTTTCTTAGATGAGTCGGAAGTCAAATTATTTTAACGCAGTTTTATTCCAAAGATTGAGTGAATTCTAAAAACACCTTTATAATTGAAATGGAGCAATTTTTGACGAAGATATGGCCATTTATTTCAAGGTAGACCCTACTTAATACTTTCCATATATTTTCTATTTATCGAAGAATATCCCTTAATACCTTTCTTAGACGAGTCGGAAGTCAATTTATTTGAATGCAGTTTTGTTCCAAAGATTGAGCGAATTCTAAAAACACCTTTATAATTGAAATGGAGCAATTTTTGACGAAGATATAGCCATTTATTTCAAGGTAGAGCCTATTTAATACTTTCCATATATTTTCTATTTGTCGAAGAATATCCCTTAATATCTTTCTTAGATGAGTCGGAAGTCAAACTATTTTAACGCAGTTTTGTTTCAAAGATCGAGTGAATTCTAAAAACACCTTTATATTTGAAATCGGGCAATTTTTGACGAAGATATGGCCATTTATTTAAAGGTAGAGCCTATTTAATGCTTTCCATATATTTTCTATTTATTGAAGAATATCCCTTAATATCTTTCTTAGATGATTCGGAAGTCAAATTATTTTAATGCAGTTTTGTTTCGCAGATCGAGTGAATTCTAAAAACACCTTTATAATTGAAATGGGGCAATTTTTGACGAAGATATGGCCATTTATTTCAAGGTAGAGCCTATTCAATGCTTTCCATATATTTTCTATTTATCGAAGAATATCCCTTAATATCTTTCTTAGATGAGTTGAAAGTCAAATTATTTTAATGCAGTTTTCTTCCAAAGATCGAGTGAATTCTAAAAACACCTTTATAATTGTAATGGGGCAATTTTTGACGAAGATATGTCCATTTATTTCAAGGTAGACCCTATTTAATACTTTCCATATATTTGCTGTTAATCAAAGAATATCCCTTAATATCTTTCTTAGATGAGTCGGAAGTCAAATTATTTTAACGCAGTTTTATTCCAAAGATTGAGTGAATTCTAAAAACACCTTTATAATTGAAATGGAGCAATTTTTGACGAAGATATGGCCATTTATTTCAAGGTAGACCCTATTTAATGCTTTCCATATATTTTCTATTTATCGAAGAATATCCCTTAATATCTTTCTTAGATGAGTTGGAAGTCAAATTATTTTAACGCAGTTTTGTTTCAAAGATCAAGTGAATTCTAAAAACACCTTTATAATTGAAATGGGGCAATTTTTGACGAAGATATGGCCATTTATTTCAAGGTAGACCCTATTTAATACTTTCCATATATTTTCTGTTAATCAAAGAATATCCCTTAATATCTTTCTTAGATGAGTCGAAAGTCAAACTATTTTAACGCAGTTTTGTTTCACAGATTGAGTGAATTCTAAAAACATCTTTATAATTGAAATGGGGCAATTTTTGACGAAGATATGGCCATTTATTTCAAGGTAGAGCCTATTTAATGCTTTCTATTTATCGAAGAATATCCCTTAATACCTTTCTTAGATGAGTCGGAAGTCAAATTATTTTAATGCAGTTTTGTTTCAAAGATTGAGTGAATTCTGAAAACACCTTTATAATTGAAATGGGGCAATTTTTGACGAAGATATGGCCATTTATTTCAAGGTTGACCCTATTTAATGTTTGCCTTATAATTTCTATTAATCGAAGAATATCCCTTTATATCTTTCTTAGATGAGTCGGAAGTCAAATTATTTTAATGCAATTTTGTTCCAAAGATCAAGTGAATTCTAAAAACACCTTTATAATTGAAATGGGGCAATTTTTGACGAAGATATGGCCATTTATTTCAAGGTAGTCCCTATTTAATACTTTCCATATATTTTCTGTTAATCAAAGAATATCCCTTAATATCTTTCTTAGATGAGTTGGAAGTCAAATTATTTTAATGCAGTTTTGTTCCAAAGATCAAGCGAATTCTAAAAACACCTTTATAATTGAAATGGGGCAATTTTTGACGAAGATATGGCCATTTATTTCAAGGTAGACCCTATTTAATACTTTCCATATATTTTCTGTTAATCAAAGAATATCCCTTAATATCTTTCTTAGATGAGTCGGAAGTCAAATTATTTTAACGCAGTTTTATTCCAAAGATTGAGTGAATTATAAAAACACCTTTATAATTGAAATGGAGCAATTTTTGACGAAGATATGGCCATTTATTTCAAGGTAGACCCTATTTAATGCTTTCCATATATTTTCTATTTATCGAAGAATATCCCTTAATATATTTCTTAGATGAGTCGAAAGTCAAATTATTTGAATGCAGTTTTGTTTCAAAGATCGAGTGAATTCTAAAAACACCTTTATAATTGTAATGGGGCAATTTTTGACGAAGATATGGCCATTTATTTCAAGGTAGACCCTATTTAATACTTTCCATATATTTTCTGTTAATCAAAGAATATCCCCTAATATCTTTCTTAGATGAGTCGGAAGTCAAATTATTTTAACGCAGTTTTATTCCAAAGATTGAGTGAACTCTTAAAACATCTTTATAATTGAAATGGAGCAATTTTTGACGAAGATATGGCCATTTATTTCAAGGTTGACCCTATTTAATGCTTTCCATATATTTTCTATTTATCGAAGAATATCCCTTAATATCTTTCTTAGATGAGTCGAAAGTCAAATTATTTGAATGCAGTTTTGTTCCAAAGATCAAGCGAATTCTAAAAACATCTTTATAATTGAAATGGGGCAATTTTTGACGAAGATATGTCCATTTATTTCAAGGTAGACCCTATTTAATACTTTCCATATATTTTCTGTTAATCAAAGAATATCCCTTAATATCTTTCTTAGATGAGTCGGAAGTCAAATTATTTTAACGCAGTTTTATTCCAAAGATTGAGTGAATTCTAAAAACACCTTTATAATTGAAATGGGGCAATTTTTGACGAAGATATGGCCATTTATTTCAAGGTAGAGCCTATTCAATGCTTTCCATATATTTTCTATTTATCGAAGAATATCCCTTAATATCTTTCTTAGATGAGTTGAAAGTCAAATTATTTTAATGCAGTTTTCTTCCAAAGATCGAGTGAATTCTAAAAACACCTTTATAATTGTAATGGGGCAATTTTTGACGAAGATATGTCCATTTATTTCAAGGTAGACCCTATTTAATACTTTCCATATATTTTCTGTTAATCAAAGAATATCCCTTAATATCTTTCTTAGATGAGTCGGAAGTCAAATTATTTTAACGCAGTTTTATTCCAAAGATTGAGTGAATTCTAAAAACACCTTTATAATTGAAATGGAGCAATTTTTGACGAAGATATGGCCATTTATTTCAAGGTAGACCCTATTTAATGCTTTCCATATATTTTCTATTTATCGAAGAATATCCCTTAATATCTTTCTTAGATGAGTTGGAAGTCAAATTATTTTAACGCAGTTTTGTTTCAAAGATCAAGTGAATTCTAAAAACACCTTTATAATTGAAATGGGGCAATTTTTGACGAAGATATGGCCATTTATTTCAAGGTAGACCCTATTTAATACTTTCCATATATTTTCTGTTAATCAAAGAATATCCCTTAATATCTTTCTTAGATGAGTCGAAAGTCAAACTATTTTAACGCAGTTTTGTTTCACAGATTGAGTGAATTCTAAAAACATCTTTATAATTTAAATGGGGCAATTTTTGACGAAGATATGGCCATTTATTTCAAGGTAGAGCCTATTTAATGCTTTCTATTTATCGAAGAATATCCCTTAATACCTTTCTTAGATGAGTCGGAAGTCAAATTATTTTAATGCAGTTTTGTTCCAAAGATTGAGTGAATTCTAAAAACACCTTTATAATTGAAATGGGGCAATTTTTGACGAAGATATGGCCATTTATTTCAAGGTTGACCATATTTAAAGCATTCCATATATCTTCTATTAATCGAAGAATATCCCTTTATATCTTTCTTAGATGAGTCGGAAGTCAAATTATTTTAATGCAGTTTTGTTCCAACGATCGCGCCAATTCTAAAAATACCTTTATATTTGAAATGGGGCAATTTTTGACGAAGATATGGCCATTAATTTAAGGGTTGACCCTATTTAAAGCTTTCCATATATTTTCTATTAATCGAAGAATATCCCTTAATATCTTTCTTAGATGAGTCTGAAGTCAAATTATTTTAATTTAGTTTTGTTTCAAAAATTGAGCCAATTCTAAGAGTACCTTAATAATTGAAATGGAGCAATTTTTGACGAAGATATGGCCATTTATTTCAAGGTAGACCCTATTTAATGCTTTCCATATATTTTCTATTTATCGAAGAATATCCCTTAATATCTTTCTTAGATGAGTTGGAAGTCAAATTATTTTAACGCAGTTTTCTTCCAAAGATCGAGTGAATTCTAAAAACACCTTTATAATTGTAATGGGGCAATTTTTGACGAAGATATGTCCATTTATTTCAAGGTAGACCCTATTTAATACTTTCCATATATTTTCTGTTAATCAAAGAATATCCCTTAATATCTTTCTTAGATGAGTCGAAAGTCAAATTATTTTAACGCAGTTTTATTCCAAAGATTGAGTGAATTCTAAAAACACCTTTATAATTGAAATGGAGCAATTTTTGACGAAGATATGGCCATTTATTTCAAGGTAGACCCTATTTAAAGCTTTCCATATATTTTCTATTTATCGAAGAATATCCCTTAATATCTTTCTTAGATGAGTTGGAAGTCAAATTATTTTAATGCAGTTTTGTTCCAAAGATCAAGTGAATTCTAAAAACACCTTTATAATTGAAATGGGGCAATTTTTGACGAAGATATGGCCATTTATTTCAAGGTAGACCCTATTTAATGCTTTCCATATATTTTCTATTTATCGAAGAATATCCCTTAATATCTTTCTTAGATGAGTCGGAAGTCAAATTATTTAACGCAGTTTTATATCAAAGATCGAGTGAATTCTAAAAACACCTTTATAATTGAAATGGGGCAATTTTTGACGAAGATATGGCCATTTATTTCAAGGTTGACCCTATTTAATACTTTCCATATATTTTCTGTTAATCAAAGAATATCCCTTAATATCTTTCTTAGATGAGTCGGAAGTCAAATTATTTTAACGCAGTTTTATTCCAAAGATTGAGTGAATTCTAAAAACACCTTTATAATTGAAATGGAGCAATTTTTGACGAAGATATGGCCATTTATTTCAAGGTAGACCCTATTTAATGCTTTCCATATATTTTCTATTTATCGAAGAATATCCCTTAATATCTTTCTTAGATGAGTCGGAAGTCAAACTATTTTAACGCAGTTTTGTTTCAAAGATCGAGTGAATTCTAAAAACACCTTTATATTTGAAATGGGGCAATTTTTGACGAAGATATGGCCATTTATTTAAAGGTAGAGCCTATTTAATGCTTTCCATATATTTTCTATTTATTGAAGAATATCCCTTAATATCTTTCTTAGATGATTCGGAAGTCAAATTATTTTAATGCAGTTTTGTTCCAAAGATCAAGTGAATTCTAAAAACACCTTTATAATTGAAATGGGGCAATTTTTGACGAAGATATGGCCATTTATTTCAAGGTAGTCCCTATTTAATACTTTCCATATATTTTCTGTTAATCAAAGAATATCCCTTAATATCTTTCTTAGATGAGTCTGAAGTCAAATTATTTTAACGCAGTTTTATTTCAAAGATTGAGTGAATTCTAAAAACACCTTTATAATTGAAATGGAGCAATTTTTGACGAAGATATGGCCATTTATTTCAAGGTAGACCCTATTTAATGCTTTCCATATATTTTCTATTTATCGAAGAATATCCCTTAATATCTTTCTTAGATGAGTTGGAAGTCAAATTATTTTAACGCAGTTTTCTTCCAAAGATCGAGTGAATTCTAAAAACACCTTTATAATTGTAATGGGGCAATTTTTGACGAAGATATGTCCATTTATTTCAAGGTAGACCCTATTTAATACTTTCCATATATTTTCTGTTAATCAAAGAATATCCCTTAATATCTTTCTTAGATGAGTCGAAAGTCAAATTATTTTAACGCAGTTTTATTCCAAAGATTGAGTGAATTCTAAAAACACCTTTATAATTGAAATGGAGCAATTTTTGACGAAGATATGGCCATTTATTTCAAGGTAGACCCTATTTAAAGCTTTCCATATATTTTCTATTTATCGAAGAATATCCCTTAATATCTTTCTTAGATGAGTTGGAAGTCAAATTATTTTAATGCAGTTTTGTTCCAAAGATCAAGTGAATTCTAAAAACACCTTTATAATTGAAATGGGGCAATTTTTGACGAAGATATGGCCATTTATTTCAAGGTAGACCCTATTTAATGCTTTCCATATATTTTCTATTTATCGAAGAATATCCCTTAATATCTTTCTTAGATGAGTCGGAAGTCAAATTATTTAACGCAGTTTTTCTATCAAAGATCGAGTGAATTCTAAAAACACCTTTATAATTGAAATGGGGCAATTTTTGACGAAGATATGGCCATTTATTTCAAGGTTGACCCTATTTAATACTTTCCATATATTTTCTGTTAATCAAAGAATATCCCTTAATATCTTTCTTAGATGAGTCGGAAGTCAAATTATTTTAACGCAGTTTTATTCCAAAGATTGAGTGAATTCTAAAAACACCTTTATAATTGAAATGGAGCAATTTTTGACGAAGATATGGCCATTTATTTCAAGGTAGAGCCTATTTAATGCTTTCCATATATTTTCTATTTATCGAAGAATATCCCTTAATATCTTTCTTAGATGAGTCGGAAGTCAAATTATTTTAACGCAGTTTTGTTTCAAAGATCGAGTGAATTCTAAAAACACCTTTATAATTGAAATGGGGCAATTTTTGACGAAGATATGGCCATTTATTTCAAGGTAGATCCTATTTAATGCTTTCCATATATTTTCTATTTATTGAAGAATATCCCTTAATATCTTTCTTAGATGAGTCGGAAGTCAAATTATTTTAACGCAGTTTTGTTTCGCAGATTGAGTGAATTCTAAAAACACCTTTATAA
Organism: Drosophila grimshawi; assembly: GCF_018153295.1. Classification (NCBI taxonomy): domain Eukaryota; kingdom Metazoa; phylum Arthropoda; class Insecta; order Diptera; family Drosophilidae; genus Drosophila; species Drosophila grimshawi. The sequence continues at coordinate 34,492 of NW_025062944.1, forward strand.
TTGAAATGGGGCAATTTTTGACGAAGATATGGCCATTTATTTCAAGGTAGAGCCTATTTAATGCTTTCCATATATTTTCTATTTATCGAAGAATATCCCTTAATATCTTTCTTAGATGAGTTCGGAAGTCAAATTATTTTAATGCAGTTTTGTTCCAAAGATTGAGTGAATTCTAAAAACACCTTTATAATTGAAATGGGGCAATTTTTGACGAAGATATGGCCATTTATTTCAAGGTAGACCCTATTTAATGCTTTCCATATATTTTCTATTTATCGAAGAATATCCCTTAATATCTTTCTTAGATGAGTTGGAAGTCAAATTATTTTAATGCAGTTTTGTTCCAAAGATCATTTTTGAGTGAATTCTAAAAACACCTTTATATTTGAAATGGGGCAATTTTTGACGAAGATATGGCCATTTATTTCAAGGTAGACCCTATTTAATACTTTCCATATATTTTCTGTTAATCAAAGAATATCCCTTAATATCTTTCTTAGATGAGTCGGAAGTCAAATTATTTTAACGCAGTTTTGTTTACAGATGAGTGAATTCCATTTTATAATTGAAATGGGGAATTTTGACGAAGATGGCCATTTATTTAGGTACCTATTTAATGTTTTATTATAAAGAATATTTTAATTTTGAAAAATTAATTAAATAAAAACACCTTTATAATTGAAATGGGGCAATTTTTGACGAAGATATGGCCATTTATTTCAAGGTAGACCCTATTTAATACTTTCCATATATTTTCTATTAATCGAAGAATATCCCTTAATATCTTTCTTAGATGAGTCGGAAGTCAAATTATTTTAATGCAGTTTTGTTTCAAAGATCGAGAGAATTCTAAAAACACCTTTATAATTGAAATGGAGCAATTTTTGACGAAGATATGGCCATTTATTTCAAGGTAGAGCCTATTTAATACTTTCCATATATTTTCTATTTATTGAAGAATATCCCTTAATATCTTTCTTAGATGAGTCGGAAGTCAAATTATTTTAACGCAGTTTTGTTTCAAAGATTGTTTGAATTCTAAAAACACCTTTATATTTGAAATGGGGCAATTTTTGACGAAGATATGGCCATTTATTTAAAGGTAGAGCCTATTTAATGCTTTCCATATATTTTCTATTTATTGAAGAATATCCCTTAATATCTTTCTTAGATGATTCGGAAGTCAAATTATTTTAACGCAGTTTTGTTTCGCAGATCGAGTGAATTCTAAAAACACCTTTATAATTGAAAGGGGCAATTTTTGACGAAGATATGGCCATTTATTTCAAGGTAGAGCCTATTCAATGCTTTCCATATATTTTCTATTTATCGAAGAATATCCCTTAATATCTTTCTTAGATGAGTTGAAAGTCAAATTATTTTAATGCAGTTTTCTTCCAAAGATCGAGTGAATTCTAAAAACACCTTTATAATTGTAATGGGGCAATTTTTGACGAAGATATGTCCATTTATTTCAAGGTAGACCCTATTTAATACTTTCCATATATTTTCTGTTAATCAAAGAATATCCCTTAATATCTTTCTTAGATGAGTCGGAAGTCAAATTATTTTAACGCAGTTTTATTCCAAAGATTGAGTGAATTCTAAAAACACCTTTATAATTGAAATGGAGCAATTTTTGACGAAGATATGGCCATTTATTTCAAGGTAGACCCTATTTAAAGCTTTCCATATATTTTCTATTTATCGAAGAATATCCCTTAATATCTTTCTTAGATGAGTTGGAAGTCAAATTATTTTAACGCAGTTTTGTTTCAAAGATCAAGTGAATTCTAAAAACACCTTTATAATTGAAATGGGGCAATTTTTGACGAAGATATGGCCATTTATTTCAAGGTAGACCCTATTTAATACTTTCCATATATTTTCTGTTAATCAAAGAATATCCCTTAATATCTTTCTTAGATGAGTCGAAAGTCAAACTATTTTAACGCAGTTTTGTTTCACAGATTGAGTGAATTCTAAAAACATCTTTATAATTGAAATGGGGCAATTTTTGACGAAGATATGGCCATTTATTTCAAGGTAGAGCCTATTTAATGCTTTCTATTTATCGAAGAATATCCCTTAATACCTTTCTTAGATGAGTCGGAAGTCAAATTATTTTAATGCAGTTTTGTTCCAAAGATTGAGTGAATTCTAAAAACACCTTTATAATTGAAATGGGGCAATTTTTGACGAAGATATGGCCATTTATTTCAAGGTTGACCCTATTTAATGTTTGCCTTATAATTTCTATTAATCGAAGAATATCCCTTTATATCTTTCTTAGATGAGTCGGAAGTCAAATTATTTTAATGCAGTTTTGTTCCAAAGATCAAGTGAATTCTAAAAACACCTTTATAATTGAAATGGGGCAATTTTTGACGAAGATATGGCCATTTATTTCAAGGTAGTCCCTATTTAATACTTTCCATATATTTTCTGTTAATCAAAGAATATCCCTTAATATCTTTCTTAGATGAGTCGGAAGTCAAATTATTTTAACGCAGTTTTATTTCAAAGATTGAGTGAATTTTAAAAACACCTTTATAATTGAAATGGAGCAATTTTTGACGAAGATATGGCCATTTATTTCAAGGTAGACCCTATTTAATGCTTTCCATATATTTTCTATTTATCGAAGAATATCCCTTAATATCTTTCTTAGATGAGTTGGAAGTCAAATTATTTTAACGCAGTTTTGTTTCAAAGATCAAGTGAATTCTAAAAACACCTTTATAATTGAAATGGGGCAATTTTTGACAAAGATATGGCCACTTATTTCAAGGTAGACCCTATTTAATACTTTCCATATATTTTCTGTTAATCAAAGAATATCCCTTAATATCTTTCTTAGATGAGTCGGAAGTCAAATTATTTTAACGCAGTTTTATTTCAAAGATTGAGTGAATTCTAAAAACACCTTTATAATTGAAATGGAGCAATTTTTGACGAAGATATGGCCATTTATTTCAAGGTTGACCCTATTTAATGTTTGGCTTATATTTTCTATTAATCGAAGAATATCCCTTAATATCTTTCTTAGATGAGTTGGAAGTCAAATTATTTTAATGCAGTTTTGTTCCAAAGATCAAGTGAATTCTAAAAACACCTTTATAATTGAAATGGGGCAATTTTTGACGAAGATATGGCCATTTATTTCAAGGTAGACCCTATTTAATGCTTTCCATATATTTTCTATTTATCGAAGAATATCCCTTAATATCTTTCTTAGATGAGTCGGAAGTCAAATTATTTTAACGCAGCTTTATATCAAAGATCGAGTGAATTCTAAAAATACCTTTATAATTGAAATGGGGCAATTTTTGACGAAGATATGGCCATTTATTTCAAGGTTGACCCTATTTAATGTTTGCCTTATAATTTCTATTAATCGAAGAATATCCCTTTATATCTTTCTTAGATGAGTTTGAAGTCAAATTATTTTAATGCAATTTTGTTCCAAGGATCAAGTGAATTCTAAAAACGCCTTTATAATTGAAATGGAGCAATTTTTGACGAAGATATGGCCATTTATTTCAAGGTAGACCCTATTTAATGCTTTCCATATATTTTCTATTTATCGAAGAATATCCCTTAATATCTTTCTTAGATGAGTTGGAAGTCAAATTATTTTAACGCGGTTTTGTTTCGAAGATCGAGTGAATTCTAAAAACACCTTTATAATTGAAATGGGGCAATTTTTGACGAAGATATGGCCATTTATTTCAAGGTAGACCCTATTTAATACTTTCCATATATTTTCTGTTAATCAAAGAATATCCCTTAATATCTTTCTTAGATGAGTCGGAAGTCAAATTATTTTAACGCAGTTTTGTTTCACAGATCGAGTGAATTCTAAAAACACCTTTATAATTGAAATGGGGCAATTTTTGACGAAGATATGGCCATTTATTTCAAGGTAGAGCCTATTTAATGCTTTCCATATATTTTCTATTTTTCGAAGAATATCCCTTAATATCTTTCTTAGATGAGTTGGAAGTCAAATTATTTTAATGCAGTTTTGTTCCAAAGATCAAGTGAATTCTAAAAACACCTTTATAATTGAAATGGGGCAATTTTTGACGAAGATATGGCCATTTATTTCAAGGTAGACCCTATTTAATACTTTCCATATATTTTCTATTTATCGAAGAATATCCCTTAATATCTTTCTTAGATGAGTTGGAAGTCAAATTATTTTAACGCAGTTTTATTCCAAAGATTGAGTGAATTCTAAAAACACCTTTATAATTGAAATGGGGCAATTTTTGACGAAGATATGGCCATTTATTTCAAGGTAGACCCTATTTAATACTTTCCATATATTTTCTGTTAATCAAAGAATATCCCTTAATATCTTTCTTAGATGAGTCGGAAGTCAAATTATTTTAACGCAGTTTTATTCCAAAGATTGAGTGAATTCTAAAAACACCTTTATAATTGAAATGGAGCAATTTTTGACGAAGATATGGCCATTTATTTCAAGGTAGACCCTATTTAATGCTTTCCATATATTTTCTATTTATCGAAGAATATCCCTCAATATCTTTCTTAGATGAGTTGGAAGTCAAATTATTTTAACGCGGTTTTGTTTCAAAGATCGAGTGAATTCTAAAAACACCTTTATAATTAAAATGGGGCAATTTTTGACGAAGATATGGCCATTTATTTCAAGGTAGACCCTATTTAATACTTTCCATATATTTTATATTTATCGAAGAATATCCCTTAATATCTTTCTTAGATGAGTCGGAAGTCAAATTATTTTAACGCAGTTTTATTCCAAAGATTGAGTGAATTCTAAAAACACCTTTATAATTGAAATGGAGCAATTTTTGACGAAGATATGGCCATTTATTTCAAGGTTGACCCTATTTAATGTTTGGCTTATATTTTCTATTAATCGAAGAATATCCCTTAATATCTTTCTTAGATGAGTTGGAAGTCAAATTATTTTAATGCAGTTTTGTTCCAAAGATCGAGTGAATTCTAAAAACACCTTTATAATTGAAATGGGGCAATTTTTGACGAAGATATGGCCATTTATTTCAAGGTAGACCCTATTTAATACTTTCCATATATTTTCTGTTAATCAAAGAATATCCCTTAATATCTTTCTTAGATGAGTTGGAAGTCAAATTATTTTAATGCAGTTTTATTCCAAAGATTGAGTGAATTCTAAAAACACCTTTATAATTGAAATGGAGCAATTTTTGAGGAAGATATGGCCATTTATTTAAAGGTAGAGCCTCTTTAATGCTTTCCATATATTTTCTATTTATCGAAGAATATCCCTTAATATCTTTCTTAGATGAGTCGGAAGTCAAATTATTTTAACGCAGTTTTATTTCAAAGATCGAGTGAATTCTAAAAACACCTTTATAATTGAAATGGGGCAATTTTTGACGAAGATATGGCCATTTATTTCAAGGTGGAGCCTATTTAATGCTTTCCATATATTTTCTATTTATCGAAGAATATCCCTTAATATCTTTCTTAGATGAGTTGGAAGTCAAATTATTTTAATGCAGTTTTGTTCCAAAGATTGAGTGAATTCTAAAAACACCTTTATAATTGAAATGGAGCAGTTTTTGACGAAGATATGGCCATTTATTTCAAGGTAGAGCCTATTTAATGCTTTCCATATATTTTCTATTTATCGAAGAATATCCCTTAATATCTTTCTTAGATGAGTTGGAAGTCAAATTATTTTAACGCAGTTTTGTTTCAAAGATCGAGTGAACTCTAAAAACACCTTTATAATTGAAATGGGGCAATTTTTGACGAAGATATGGCCATTTATTTCAAGGTAGACCCTATTTAATACTTTCCATATATTTTATATTTATCGAAGAATATCCCTTAATATCTTTCTTAGATGAGTCGGAAGTCAAATTATTTTAACGCAGTTTTATTCCAAAGATTGAGTGAATTCTAAAAACACCTTTATAATTGAAATGGAGCAATTTTTGACGAAGATATGGCCATTTATTTCAAGGTTGACCCTATTTAATGTTTGGCTTATATTTTCTATTAATCGAAGAATATCCCTTAATATCTTTCTTAGATGAGTTGGAAGTCAAATTATTTTAATGCAGTTTTGTTCCAAAGATCGAGTGAATTCTAAAAACACCTTTATAATTGAAATGGGGCAATTTTTGACGAAGATATGGCCATTTATTTCAAGGTAGACCCTATTTAATACTTTCCATATATTTTCTGTTAATCAAAGAATATCCCTTAATATCTTTCTTAGATGAGTTGGAAGTCAAATTATTTTAACGCAGTTTTATTCCAAAGATTGAGTGAATTCTAAAAACACCTTTATAATTGAAATGGAGCAATTTTTGACGAAGATATGGCCATTTATTTAAAGGTAGAGCCTATTTAATGCTTTCCATATATTTTCTATTTATCGAAGAATATCCCTTAATATCTTTCTTAGATGAGTCGGAAGTCAAATTATTTTAACGCAGTTTTATTCCAAAGATCGAGTGAATTCTAAAAACACCTTTATAATTGAAATGGAGCAATTTTTGACGAAGATATGGCCATTTATTTCAAGGTTGACCCTATTTAATGTTTGGCTTATATTTTCTATTAATCGAAGAATATCCCTTAATATCTTTCTTAGATGAGTTGGAAGTCAAATTATTTTAATGCAATTTTGTTCCAAAGATCAAGTGAATTCTAAAAACACCTTTATAATTGAAATGGGGCAATTTTTGACGAAGATATGGCCATTTATTTCAAGGTAGACCCTATTTAATACTTTCCATATATTTTCTGTTAATCAAAGAATATCCCTTAATATCTTTCTTAGATGAGTTGGAAGTCAAATTATTTTAACGCAATTTTATTCCAAAGATTAAGTGAATTCTAAAAACACCTTTAAAATTGAAATGGAGCAATTTTTGAGGAAGATATGGCCATTTATTTAAAGGTAGAGCCTATTTAATGCTTTCCATATATTTTCTATTTATCGAAGAATATCCCTTAATATCTTTCTTAGATGAGTCGGAAGTCAAATTATTTTAACGCAGTTTTATTTCAAAGATCGAGTGAATTCTAAAAACACCTTTATAATTGAAATGGGGCAATTTTTGACGAAGATATGGCCATTTATTTCAAGGTAGAGCCTATTTAATGCTTTCCATATATTTTCTATTTATCGAAGAATATCCCTTAATATCTTTCTTAGATGAGTTGGAAGTCAAATTATTTTAATGCAGTTTTGTTCCAAAGACTAAGTGAATTCTAAAAACACCTTTATAATTGAAATGGGGCAATTTTTGACGAAGATATGGCCATTTATTTCAAGGTAGACCCTATTTAATACTTTCCATATATTTTCTGTTAATCAAAGAATATCCCTTAATATCTTTCTTAGATGAGTTGGAAGTCAAATTATTTTCACGCAGTTTTTTTCCAAAGATTGAGTGAATTCTAAAAACACCTTTATAATTGAAATGGAGCAATTTTTGACGAAGATATGGCCATTTATTTCAAGGTAGACCCTATTTAATACTTTCCATATATTTTATGTTTATCGAAGAATATCCCTTAATACCTTTCTTAGATGAGTCGAAAGTCAAGTTATTTTAATGCAGTTTTGTTCCAAGGATTGAGTGAATTCTAAAAACACCTTTATAATTGAAATGGGGCAATTTTTGACGAAGATATGGCCATATATTTCAAGGTTGACCCTATTTAATGTTTGCCTTATAATTTCTACTAATCGAAGAATATCCCTTTATATCTTTCTTGGATGAGTCGGAAGTCAAATTATTTTAATGCAATTTTGTTCCAAAGATCAAGTGAATTCTAAAAACACCTTTATAATTGAAATGGGGCAATTTTTGACGAAGATATGGCCATTTATTTCAAGGTAGACCCTATTTAATACTTTCCATATATTTTCTGTTAATCAAAGAATATCCCTTAATATCTTTCTTAGATGAGTCGGAAGTCAAATTATTTTAACGCAGTTTTATTCCAAAGATTGAGTGAATTCTAAAAACACCTTTATAATTGAAATGGAGCAATTTTTGACGAAGATATGGCCATTTATTTCAAGGTAGACCCTATTTAATGCTTTCCATATATTTTATATTTATCGAAGAATATCCCTTAATATCTTTCTTAGATGAGTTGGAAGTCAAATTATTTTAACGCAGTTTTGTTTCAAAGATCGAGTGAATTCTAAAAAAACCTTTATAATTGAAATGGGGCAATTTTTGACGAAGATATGGCCATTTATTTCAAGGTAGACCCTATTTAATACTTTCCATATATTTTATATTTATCGAAGAATATCCCTTAATATCTTTCTTAGATGAGTCGGAAGTCAAATTATTTTAACGCAGTTTTATTCCAAAGATTGAGTGAATTCTAAAAACACCTTTATAATTGAAATGGAGCAATTTTTGACGAAGATATGGCCATTTATTTCAAGGTTGACCCTATTTAATGTTTGGCTTATATTTTCTATTAATCGAAGAATATCCCTTAATATCTTTCTTAGATGAGTTGGAAGTCAAATTATTTTAATGCAGTTTTGTTCCAAAGATCGAGTGAATTCTAAAAACACCTTTATAATTGAAATGGGGCAATTTTTGACGAAGATATGGCCATTTATTTCAAGGTAGACCCTATTTAATACTTTCCATATATTTTCTGTTAATCAAAGAATATCCCTTAATATCTTTCTTAGATGAGTTGGAAGTCAAATTATTTTAACGCAGTTTTATTCCAAAGATTGAGTGAATTCTTAAAACACCTTTATAATTGAAATGGAGCAATTTTTGACGAAGATATGGCCATTTATTTAAAGGTAGAGCCTATTTAATGCTTTCCATATATTTTCTATTTATCGAAGAATATCCCTTAATATCTTTCTTAGATGAGTCGGAAGTCAAATTATTTTAACGCAGTTTTATTCCGAAGATCGAGTGAATTCTAAAAACACCTTTATAATTGAAATGGGGCAATTTTTGACGAAGATATGGCCATTTATTTCAAGGTAGAGCCTATTTAATGCTTTCCATATATTTTCTATTTATCGAAGAATATCCCTTAATATCTTTCTTAGATGAGTTGGAAGTCAAATTATTTTAATGCAGTTTTGTTCCAAAGATCGAGTGAATTCTAAAAACACCTTTATAATTGAAATGGGGCAATTTTTGACGAAGATATGGCCATTTATTTCAAGGTAGACCCTATTTAATACTTTCCATATATTTTCTGTTAATCAAAGAATATCCCTTAATATCTTTCTTAGATGAGTTGGAAGTCAAATTATTTTAACGCAGTTTTATTTCAAAGATTGAGTGAATATTAAAAACACCTTTATAATTGAAATGGAGCAATTTTTGACGAAGATATGGCCATTTATTTCAAGGTAGACCCTATTTAATACTTTCCATATATTTTATATTTATCGAAGAATATCCCTTAATATCTTTCTTAGATGAGTCGGAAGTCAAATTATTTTAACGCAGTTTTATTTCAAAGATCGAGTGAATTCTAAAAACACCTTTATAATTGAAATGTGGCAATTTTTGACGAAGATATGGCCATTTATTTCAAGGTAGAGCCTATTTAATGCTTTCCATATATTTTCTATTTATCGAAGAATATCCCTTAATATCTTTCTTAGATGAGTCGGAAGTCAAATTATTTTAACGCAGTTTTGTTCCAAAGACTAAGTGAATTCTAAAAACACCTTTATAATTGAAATGGGGCAATTTTTTACGAAGATATGGCCATTTATTTCAAGGTAGACCCTATTTAATACTTTCCATATATTTTCTGTTAATCAAAGAATATCCCTTAATATCTTTCTTAGATGAGTTGGAAGTCAAATTATTTTAACGCAGTTTTTTTCCAAAGATTGAGTGAATTCTAAAAACACCTTTATAATTGAAATGGAGCAATTTTTGACGAAGATATGGCCATTTATTTCAAGGTAGACCCTATTTAATACTTTCCATATATTTTATGTTTATCGAAGAATATCCCTTAATACCTTTCTTAGATGAGTCGAAAGTCAAATTATTTTAATGCAGTTTTGTTCCAAAGATTGAGTGAATTCTAAAAACACCTTTATAATTGAAATGGGGCAATTTTTGACGAAGATATGGCCATTTATTTCAAGGTAGAGCCTATTTAATGCTTTCCATATATTTTCTATTTATCGAAGAATATCCCTTAATATCTTTCTTAGATGAGTTGGAAGTCAAATTATTTTAATGCAGTTTTGTTCCAAAGACTAAGTGAATTCTAAAAACACCTTTATAATTGAAATGGGGCAATTTTTGACGAAGATATGGCCATTTATTTCAAGGTAGACCCTATTTAATACTTTCCATATATTTTCTGTTAATCAAAGAATATCCCTTAATATCTTTCTTAGATGAGTTGGAAGTCAAATTATTTTAACGCAGTTTTTTTCCAAAGATTGAGTGAATTCTAAAAACACCTTTATAATTGAAATGGAGCAATTTTTGACGAAGATATGGCCATTTATTTCAAGGTAGACCCTATTTAATACTTTCCATATATTTTATGTTTATCGAAGAATATCCCTTAATACCTTTCTTAGATGAGTCGAAAGTCAAATTATTTTAATGCAATTTTGTTTCAAAGATCGAGTGAATTCTAAAAACACCTTTATAATTGAAATGGGGCAATTTTTTACGAAGATATGGCCATTTATTTCAAGGTAGACCCTATTTAATGCTTTCCATATATTTTCTGTTAATCAACAATATCCCTTAATATCTTTCTTAGATGAGTCGGAAGTCAAATTATTTTAATGCAGTTTTGTTCCAAAGATCGAGTGAATTCTAAAAACACCTTTATAATTGAAATGGGGCAATTTTTTACGAAGATATGGCCATTTATTTCAAGGTAGACCCTATTTAATGCTTTCCATATATTTTCTGTTAATCAAAAATATCCCTTAATATCTTTCTTAGATGAGTCGGAAGTCAAATTATTTTAATGCAGTTTTGTTCCAAAGATTGAGTGAATTCTAAAAACACCTCTATGATTGAAATGGGGCAATTTGAGACAAAGATATGGCCATTTATTTCAAGGTTGACCCTATTTAATGCTTTCCATATATTTTCTATTTATCGAAGAATATTCCTTAATATCTGTCTTAGATGAGTTGGAAGTCAAATTATTTTAATGCAGTTTTGTTCCAAAGATCAAGTGAATTCTAAAAACACCTTTATAATTGAAATGGGGCAATTTTTTACGAAGATATGGCCATTTATTTCAAGGTAAACCCTATTTAATGCTTTCCATATATTTTCTAGAATTCGAAGAATATCCCTTAATATCTTTCTTAGATGAGTTGGAAGTCAAATTATTTTAACGCAGTTTTATTTCAAAGATTGAGTGAATATTAAAAACACCTTTATAATTGAAATGGAGCAATTTTTGACGAAGATATGGCCATTTATTTCAAGGTAGACCCTATTTAATACTTTCCATATATTTTCTATTAATCGAAGAATATCCCTTAATATCTTTCTTAGATGAGTTGGAAGTCAAATTATTTTAATGCAGTTTTGTTCCAAAGATCGAGTGAATTCTAAAAACACCTTTATAATTGAAATGGGGCAATTTTTGACGAAGATATGGCCATTTATTTCAAGGTAGACCCTATTTAATACTTTCCATATATTTTCTGTTAATCAAAGAATATCCCTTAATATCTTTCTTAGATGAGTTGGAAGTCAAATTATTTTAACGCAGTTTTATTCCAAAGATTGAGTGAATTCTTAAAACACCTTTATAATTGAAATGGAGCAATTTTTGACGAAGATATGGCCATTTATTTAAAGGTAGAGCCTATTTAATGCTTTCCATATATTTTCTATTTATCGAAGAATATCCCTTAATATCTTTCTTAGATGAGTCGGAAGTCAAATTATTTTAACGCAGTTTTATTCCGAAGATCGAGTGAATTCTAAAAACACCTTTATAATTGAAATGGGGCAATTTTTGACGAAGATATGGCCATTTATTTCAAGGTAGAGCCTATTTAATGCTTTCCATATATTTTCTATTTATCGAAGAATATCCCTTAATATCTTTCTTAGATGAGTTGGAAGTCAAATTATTTTAATGCAGCTTTGTTCCAAAGATCAAGTGAATTCTAAAAACACCTTTATAATTGAAATGGGGCAATTTTTGACGAAGATATGGCCATTTATTTCAAGGTAGACCCTATTTAATACTTTCCATATATTTTCTGTTAATCAAAGAATATCCCTTAATATCTTTCTTAGATGAGTTGGAAGTCAAATTATTTTAACGCAGTTTTATTTCAAAGATTGAGTGAATATTAAAAACATCTTTATAATTGAAATGGAGCAATTTTTGACGAAGATATGGCCATTTATTTCAAGGTAGACCCTATTTAATACTTTCCATATATTTTATATTTATCGAAGAATATCCCTTAATATCTTTCTTAGATGAGTCGGAAGTCAAATTATTTTAACGCAGTTTTATTTCAAAAGATCGAGTGAATTCTAAAAACACCTTTATAATTGAAATGGGGCAATTTTTGACGAAGATATGGCCATTTATTTCAAGGTAGAGCCTATTTAATGCTTTCCATATATTTTCTATTTATCGAAGAATATCCCTTAATATCTTTCTTAGATGAGTTGGAAGTCAAATTATTTTAATGCAGTTTTGTTCCAAAGACTAAGTGAATTCTAAAAACACCTTTATAATTGAAATGGGGCAATTTTTGACGAAGATATGGCCATTTATTTCAAGGTAGACCCTATTTAATACTTTCCATATATTTTCTGTTAATCAAAGAATATCCCTTAATATCTTTCTTAGATGAGTTGGAAGTCAAATTATTTTAACGCAGTTTTTTTCCAAAGATTGAGTGAATTCTAAAAACACCTTTATAATTGAAATGGAGCAATTTTTGACGAAGATATGGCCATTTATTTCAAGGTAGACCCTATTTAATACTTTCCATATATTTTATGTTTATCGAAGAATATCCCTTAATACCTTTCTTAGATGAGTCGAAAGTCAAATTATTTTAATGCAGTTTTGTTCCAAAGATTGAGTGAATTCTAAAAACACCTTTATAATTGAAATGGGGAAATTTTTGACGAAGATATGGCCATTTATTTCAAGGTTGACCCTATTTAATGTTTGCCTTATAATTTCTATTAATCGAAGAATATCCCTTTATATCTTTCTTAGATGAGTCGGAAGTCAAATTATTTTAATGCAATTTTGTTCCAAAGACCAAGTGAATTCTAAAAACACCTTTATAATTGAAATGGGGCAATTTTTGACGAAGATATGGCCATTTATTTCAAGGTAGACCATATTTAATGCTTTCCATATATTTTCTATTGCTCGAAGAATATCCCTCAATATATTTATTGGATGAGTCGGAAGTCAAATTATCCTAATGCAGTTTTATTCCAAAGATTGAGTGAATTCTAAAAACACCTTTATAATTGAAATGGGGCAATTTTTGACGAAGATATGGCCATTTATTTCAAGGTAGACCATATTTAATGCTTTCCATATATTTTATATTTATCGAAGAATATCCCTTAATATCTTTCTTAGATGAGTTGGAAGTCAAATTATTTTAACGCAGTTTTGTTTCAAAGATCGAGTGAATTCTAAAAAAACCTTTATAATTGAAATGGGGCAATTTTTGACGAAGATATGGCCATTTATTTCAAGGTAGACCCTATTTAATACTTTCCATATATTTTATATTTATCGAAGAATATCCCTTAATATCTTTCTTAGATGAGTCGGAAGTCAAATTATTTTAACGCAGTTTTATTCCAAAGATTGAGTGAATTCTAAAAACACCTTTATAATTGAAATGGAGCAATTTTTGACGAAGATATGGCCATTTATTTCAAGGTTGACCCTATTTAATGTTTGGCTTATATTTTCTATTAATCGAAGAATATCCCTTAATATCTTTCTTAGATGAGTTGGAAGTCAAATTATTTTAATGCAGTTTTGTTCCAAAGATCGAGTGAATTCTAAAAACACCTTTATAATTGAAATGGGGCAATTTTTGACGAAGATATGGCCATTTATTTCAAGGTAGACCCTATTTAATACTTTCCATATATTTTCTGTTAATCAAAGAATATCCCTTAATATCTTTCTTAGATGAGTTGGAAGTCAAATTATTTTAACGCAGTTTTATTCCAAAGATTGAGTGAATTCTAAAAACACCTTTATAATTGAAATGGAGCAATTTTTGACGAAGATATGGCCATTTATTTAAAGGTAGAGCCTATTTAATGCTTTCCATATATTTTCTATTTATCGAAGAATATCCCTTAATATCTTTCTTAGATGAGTCGGAAGTCAAATTATTTTAACGCAGTTTTATTCCGAAGATCGAGTGAATTCTAAAAACACCTTTATAATTGAAATGGGGCAATTTTTGACGAAGATATGGCCATTTATTTCAAGGTAGACCCTATTTAATACTTTCCATATATTTTCTGTTAATCAAAGAATATCCCTTAATATCTTTCTTAGATGAGTCGGAAGTCAAATTATTTTAACGCAGTTTTATTCCAAAGATTGAGTGAATTCTAAAAACACCTTTATAATTGAAATGGGGCAATTTTTGACGAAGATATGGCCATTTATTTCAAGGTAGACCCTATTTAATGCTTTCCATATATTTTCTATTTATCAAGGAATATCCCTTAATATCTTTCTTAGACGAGTTGGAAGTCAAATTATTTTAACGCTGTTTTGTTTCAAAGATCGAGTGAATTCTAAAAACACCTTTATAATTGAAATGGGGCAATTTTTGACGAAGATATGGCCATTTATTTCAAGGTAGACCCTATTTAATGCTTTCCATATATTTTCTATTTATCGAAGAATATCCCTTAATATCTTTCTTAGATGAGTTGGAAGTCAAATTATTTTAATGCAGTTTTATTCCAAAGATTGAGTGAATTCTAAAAACACCTTTATAATTGAAATGGAGCAATTTTTGACGAAGATATGGCCATTTATTTCAAGGTAGAGCCTATTTAATGCTTTCCATATATTTTTTTTTATCGAAGAATATCCCTTAATATCTTTCTTAGATGAGTCGGTAGTCAAATTATTTTAATGCAGTTTTGTTCCAAAGATTGAGTGAATTCTAAAAACACCTTTATAATTGAAATGGGGCAATTTTTGACGAAGATATGGCCATTTATTTCAAGGTAGACCCTATTTAATACTTTCTATATATTTTCTGTTAATCAAAGAATATCCCTTAATATCTTTCTTATATGAATCGGAAGTCAAATTATTTTAATGCAGTTTTGTTCCAAAGATTGAGCGAATTCTAAAAACACCTTTATAATTGAAATGGGGCAATTTTTGACGAAGATATGGCCATTTATTTCAAGGTAGACCCTATTTAATGCTTTCCATATATTTTCTATTTATCAAGGAATATCCCTTAATATCTTTCTTAGACGAGTTTGAAGTCAAATTATTTTAACGCTGTTTTGTTTCAAAGATCGAGTGAATTCTAAAAACACCTTTATAATTGAAGTGGGGCAATTTTTGACGAATATATGGCTATTTATTTCAAGGTAGACCCTATTTAATACTTTCCATATATTTTCTGTTAATCAAAGAATATCCCTTAATATCTTTCTTAGATGAGTCGGAAGTCAAATTATTTTAACGCAGTTTTATTCCAAAGATTGAGTGAATTCTAAAAACACCTTTATAATTGAAATGGAGCAATTTTTGACGAAGATATGGCCATTTATTTCAAGGTTGACCCTATTTAATGTTTGGCTTATATTTTCTATTAATCGAAGAATATCCCTTAATATCTTTCTTAGATGAGTCGGAAGTCAAATTATTTTAATGCAGTTTTGTTCCAAAGATCGAGTGAATTCTAAAAACACCTTTATAATTGAAATGGGGCAATTTTTGACGAAGATATGGCCATTTATTTCAAGGTAGACCCTATTTAATGCTTTCCATATATTTTCTATTAATCGAAGAATATCCCTTAATATCTTTCTTAGATGAGTCGGAAGTCAAATTATTTTAATGCAGTTTTGTTCCAAAGATCGAGTGAATTCTTAAAACACCTTTATAATTGAAATGGGGCAATTTTTGACGAAGATATGGCCATTTATTTCAAGGTAGACCCTATTTAATACTTTCCATATATTTTCTGTTAATCAAAGAATATCCCTTAATATCTTTCTTAGATGAGTCGGAAGTCAAATTATTTTAACGCAGTTTTATTCCAAAGATCGAGTGAATTCTAAAAACACCTTTATAATTGAAATGGAGCAATTTTTGACGAAGATATGGCCATTTATTTCAAGGTAGACCCTATTTAATGCTTTCCATATATTTTCTATTTATCAAGGAATATCCCTTAATATCTTTCTTAGACGAGTTGGAAGTCAAATTATTTTAACGCTGTTTTGTTTCAAAGATCGAGTGAATTCTAAAAACACCTTTATAATTGAAGTGGGGCAATTTTTGACGAAGATATGGCTATTTATTTCAAGGTAGACCCTATTTAATACTTTCCATATATTTTCTGTTAATCAAAGAATATCCCTTAATATCTTTCTTAGATGAGTCGAAAGTCAAATTATTTTAACGCAGTTTTATTCCAAAGATCGAGTGAATTCTAAAAACACCTTTATAATTGAAATGGGGCAATTTTTGACGAAGATATGGCCATTTATTTCAAGGTAGACCCTATTTAATGCTTTCCATATATTTTCTATTTATCGAAGAATATCCCTTAATATCTTTCTTAGATGAGTCGGAAGTCAAATTATTTGAATGCAGTTTTGTTCCAAAGATCGAGTGAATTCTAAAAACACCTTTATAATTGAAATGGGGCAATTTTTGACGAAGATATGGCCATTTATTTCAAGGTTGACCCAATTTAATGTTTGCCTTATATTTTCTATTAATCGAAGAATATCCCTTAATATCTTTCTTAGATGAGTCGAAAGTCAAATTATTTTAATGCAGTTTTATTTCAAAGATCGAGTGAATATTAAAAACACCTTTATAATTGAAATGGGGCAATTTTTGACGAAGATATGGCCATTTATTTCAAGGTAGAGCCTATTTAATGCTTTCCATATATTTTCTATTTTTCGAAGAATATCCCTTAATATCTTTCTTAGATGAGTCGGAAGTCAAATTATTTTAATGCAATTTTGTTCCAAAGATCAAGTGAATTCTAAAAACACCATTATAATTGAAATGGGGCAATTTTTGACGAAGATATGGCCATTTATTTCAAGGTAGACCCTATTTAATACTTTCCATATATTTTCTGTTAATCAAGGAATATCCCTTAATATCTTTCTTAGATGAGTCGGAAGTCAAATTATTTTAACGCAGTTTTATTCCAAAGATTGAGTGAATTCTAAAAACACCTTTATAATTGAAATGGAGCAATTTTTGACGAAGATATGGCCATTTATTTCAAGGTAGACCCTATTTAATGCTTTCCATATATTTTCTATTTATCGAAGAATATCCCTTTATATCTTTCTTAGATGAGTTGGAAGTCAAATTATTTGAATGCAGTTTTGTTCCAAAGATCGAGTGAATTCTAAAAACACCTTTATAATTGAAATGGGGCAATTTTTGACGAAGATATGGCCATTTATTTCAAGGTAGAGCCTATTTAATGCTTTCCATATATTTTCTATTTATCGAAGAATATCCCTTAATATCTTTCTTAGATGAGTTGGAAGTCAAATTATTTTAATGCAGTTTTCTTCCAAAGATCAAGTGAATTCTAAAAACACCTTTATAATTGAAATGGGGCAATTTTTGACGAAGATATGGCCATTTATTTCAAGGTAGACCCTATTTAATACTTTCCATATATTTTCTGTTAATCAAAGAATATCCCTTAATATCTTTCTTAGATGAGTCGGAAGTCAAATTATTTTAACGCAATTTTATTCCAAAGATTGAGTGAATTCTAAAAACACCTTTATAATTGAAATGGAGCAATTTTTGACGAAGATATGGCCATTTATTTCAAGGTAGACCCTATTTAATGCTTTCCATATATTTTCTATTTATCGAAGAATATCCCTTAATATCTTTCTTAGATGAGTTGGAAGTCAAATTATTTTAACGCAGTTTTATTCCAAAGATTGAGTGAATTCTAAAAACACCTTTATAATTGAAATGGGGCAATTTTTGACGAAGATATGGCCATTTATTTCAAGGTAGACCCTATTTAATACTTTCCATATATTTTCTGTTAATCAAAGAATATCCCTTAATATCTTTCTTAGATGAGTCGGAAAACAAATTATTTTAACGCAGTTTTGTTTCACAGATCGAGTGAATTCTAAAAACACCTTTATAATTGAAATGGGGCAATTTTTGACGAAGATATGGCCATTTATTTCAAGGTTGACCCAATTTAATGCTTTCCATATATTTTCTATTAATCGAAGAATATCCCTTAATATCTTTCTTAGATGAGTCGGAAGTCAAATTATTTTAATGCAGTTTTGTTCCAAAGATCAAGTGAATTCTAAAAACACCTTTATAATTGAAATGGGGCAATTTTTGACGAAGATATGGCCATTTATTTCAAGGTAGACCCTATTTAATACTTTCCATATATTTTCTGTTAATCAAAGAATATCCCTTAATATCTTTCTTAGATGAGTCGGAAGTCAAATTATTTTAACGCAGTTTTATTCCAAAGATTGAGTGAATTCTAAAAACACCTTTATAATTGAAATGGAGCAATTTTTGACGAAGATATGGCCATTTATTTCAAGGTAGACCCTATTTAATACCTTCCATATATTTTCTGTTAATCAAAGAATATCCCTTAATATCTGTCTTAGATGAGTCGGAAGTCAAATTATTTTAACGCAGTTTTATTCCAAAGATTGAGTGAATTCTAAAAACACCTTTATAATTGAAATGGAGCAATTTTTGACGAAGATATGGCCATTTATTTCAAGGTTGACCCTATTTAATGTTTGGCTTATATTATCTATTAATCGGAGAATATCCCTTAATATCTTTCTTAGATGAGTCGGAAGTCAAATTATTTTAATGCAGTTTTGTTCCAAAGATCGAGTGAATTCTAAAAACACCTTTATAATTGAAACGGGGCAATTTTTGACGAAGATATGGCCATTTATTTCAAGGTAGACCCTATTTAATGCTTTCCATATATTTTCTATTTATCGAAGAATATCCCTTAATATCTTTCTTAGATGAGTCGGAAGTCAAATTATTTGAATGCAGTTTTGTTCCAAAGATTGAGCGAATTCTAAAAACACCTTTATAATTGAAATGGGGCAATTTTTGACGAAGATATGGACATTTATTTGAAGGTAGACCCTATTTAATGCTTTCCACATATTTTCTGTTAATCAAGAATATCCCTTAATATCTTTCTTAGATGAGTCGGAAGTCAAATTATTTTAAAGCAGTTTTATTTCAAAGATCGATTGAATTCTAAAAACACCTTTATAATTGAAATGGGGCAATTTTTGACGAAGATATGGCCATTTATTTCAAGGTTGACCCAATTTAATGTTTGCCTTATATTTTCTATTAATCGAAGAATATCCCTTAATATCTTTCTTAGATGAGTCGAAAGTCAAATTATTTTAATGCAGTTTTGTTTCAAAGATCGAGTGAATATTAAAAACACCTTTATAATTGAAATGGGGCAATTTTTGACGAAGATATGGCCATTTATTTCAAGGTAGAGCCTATTTAATGCTTTCCATATATTTTCTATTTTTCGAAGAATATCCCTTAATATCTTTCTTAGATGAGTCGGAAGTCAAATTATTTTAATGCAATTTTGTTCCAAAGATCAAGTGAATTCTAAAAACACCATTATAATTGAAATGGGGCAATTTTTGACGAAGATATGGCCATTTATTTCAAGGTAGACCCTATTTAATACTTTCCATATATTTTCTGTTAATCAAAGAATATCCCTTAATATCTTTCTTAGATGAGTTGGAAGTCAAATTATTTTAACGCAGTTTTATTCCAAAGATCAAGTGAATTCTAAAAACACCTTTATAATTGAAATGGAGCAATTTTTGACGAAGATATGGCCATTTATTTCAAGGTAGACCCTATTTAATGCTTTCCATATATTTTATATTTATCGAAGAATATCCCTTAATACCTTTCTTAGATGAGTCGGAAGTCAAATTATTTTAATGCAGTTTTGTTCCAAAGATTGAGTGAATTCTAAAAACACCTTTATAATTGAAATGGGACAATTTTTGACGAAGATATGGCCATTTATTTCAAGGTAGAGCCTATTTAATGCTTTCCATATATTTTCTATTTATCGAAGAATATCCCTTAATATCTTTCTTAGATGAGTTTGAAGTCAAATTATTTTAATGCAGTTTTCTTCCAAAGATCAAGTGAATTCTAAAAACACCTTTATAATTGAAATGGGGCAATTTTTGACGAAGATATGGCCATTTATTTCAAGGTTGACCCTATTTAATGCTTTCCATATATTTTCTATTTATCGAAGAATATCCCTTAATATCTTTCTTAGATGAGTCGGAAGTCAAATTATTTTAACGCAGTTTTGTTCCAAAGATTGAGTGAATTCTAAAAACACCTTTATAATTGAAATGGAGCAATTTTTGACGAAGATATGGCCATTTATTTCAAGGTAGACCCTATTTAATGCTTTCCATATATTTTCTATTTATCGAAGAATATCCCTTAATATCTTTCTTAGATGAGTTGGAAGTCAAATTATTTTAACGCAGTTTTGTTTCAAAGATCGAGTGAATTCTAAAAACACCTTTATAATTGAAATGGGGCAATTTTTAACGAAGATATGGCCATTTATTTCAAGGTAGACCCTATTTAATACTTTCCATATATTTTCTGTTAATCAAAGAATATCCCTTAATATCTTTCTTAGATGAGTCGGAAAACAAATTATTTTAACGCAATTTTATTCCAAAGATCGATTGAATTCTAAAAACACCTTTATAATTGAAATGGGGCAATTTTTGACGAAGATATGGCCATTTATTTCAAGGTTGACCCAATTTAATGTTTGCCTTATATTTTCTATTAATCGAAGAATATCCCTTAATATCTTTCTTAGATGAGTCGGAAGTCAAATTATTTTAATGCAGTTTTGTTTCAAAGATCGAGTGAATATTAAAAACACCTTTATAATTGAAATGGGGCAATTTTTGACGAAGATATGGCCATTTATTTCAAGGTAGACCCTATTTAATGCTTTCCATATATTTTCTATTTATCGAAGAATATCCCTTAATATCTTTCTTAGATGAGTCGGAAGTCAAATTATTTGAATGCAGTTTTGTTTCAAAGATCGAGTGAATTCTTAAAACACCTTTATAATTGAAATGGGGCAATTTTTGACGAAGATATGGCCATTTATTTCAAGGTAGACCCTATTTAATGCTTTCCACATATTTTCTGTTAATCAAGAATATCCCTTAATATCTTTCTTAGATGAGTCGGAAGTAAAATTATTTTAAAGCAGTTTTATTCCAAAGATCGATTGAATTCTAAAAACACCTTTATAATTGAAATGGGGCAATTTTTGACGAAGATATGGCCATTTATTTCAAGGTTGACCCAATTTAATGTTTGCCTTATATTTTCTATTAATCGAAGAATATCCCTTAATATCTTTCTTAGATGAGTCGGAAGTCAAATTATTTTAATGCAGTTTTGTTTCAAAGAAGTGAATATTAAAAACACCTTTATAATTGAAATGGGGCAATTTTTGACGAAGATATGGCCATTTATTTCAAGGTAGAGCCTATTTAATGCTTTCCATATATTTTCTATTTTTCGAAGAATATCCCTTAATATCTTTCTTAGATGAGTCGGAAGTCAAATTATTTTAATGCAGTTTTGTTCCAAAGATCAAGTGAATTCTAAAAACACCATTATAATTGAAATGGGGCAATTTTTGACGAAGATATGGCCATTTATTTCAAGGTAGACCCTATTTAATACTTTCCATATATTTTCTGTTAATCAAAGAATATCCCTTAATATCTTTCTTAGATGAGTTGGAAGTCAAATTATTTTAACGCAGTTTTATTCCAAAGATTGAGTGAATTCTAAAAACACCTTTATAATTGAAATGGAGCAATTTTTGACGAAGATATGGCCATTTATTTCAAGGTAGACCCTATTTAATACTTTCCATATATTTTCTATTTATCGAAGAATATCCCTTAATACCTTTCTTAGATGAGTCGGAAGTCAAATTATTTGAACGCAGTTTTGTTCCAAAGATCGAGTGAATTCTTAAAACACCTTTATAATTGAAATGGGGCAATTTTTGACGAAGATATGGCCATTTATTTCAAGGTAGACCCTATTTAATACTTTCCATATATTTTCTATTTATCAAGGAATTTCCCTTAATATCTTTCTTAGACGAGTTGAAAGTCAAATTATTTTAACGCTGTTTTGTTTCAAAGATTGAGTGAATTCTAAAAACACCTTTATAATTGAAATGGGGCAATTTTTGACGAAGATATGGCCATTTATTTCAAGGTAGACCCTATTTAATACTTTCCATATATTTTCTGTTAATCAAAGAATATCCCTTAATATCTTTCTTAGATGAGTCGGAAGTCAAATTATTTTAACGCAGTTTTATTCCAAAGATTGAGTGAATTCTAAAAACGTTTTTATAATTGAAATGGAGCAATTTTTGACGAAGATATGGCCATTTATTTCAAGGTAGACCCTATTTAATGCTTTCCATATATTTTCTATTTATCAAGGAATATCCCTTAATATCTTTCTTAGACGAGTTGGAAGTCAAATTCTTTTAACGCTGTTTTGTTTCAAAGATTGAGTGAATTCTAAAAACACCTTTATAATTGAAATGGAGCAATTTTTGACGAAGATATGGCCATTTATTTCAAGGTTGACCCTATTTAATGTTTGGCTTATATTTTCTATTAATCGAAGAATATCCCTTAATATCTTTCTTAGATGAGTCGGAAGTCAAATTATTTTAATGCAGTTTTGTTCCAAAGATCGAGTGAATTCTAAAAACACCTTTATAATTGAAATGGGGCAATTTTTGACGAAGATATGGCCATTTATTTCAAGGTAGACCCTATTTAATGCTTTCCATATATTTTCTATTTATCGAAGAATATCCCTTAATATCTTTCTTAGATGAGTCGGAAGTCAAATTATTTGAATGCAGTTTTGTTCCAAAGATCGAGTGAATTCTTAAAACACTTTTATAATTGAAATGGGGCAATTTTTGACGAAGATATGGATATTTATTTCAAGGTAGACCCTATTTAATGCTTTCCACATATTTTCTGTTAATCAAGAATATCCCTTAATATCTTTCTTAGATGAGTCGGAAGTCAAATTATTTTAAAGCAGTTTTATTCCAAAGATCGATTGAATTCTAAAAGCACCTTTATAATTGAAATGAGGCAATTTTTGACGAAGATATAGCCATTTATTTCAAGGTTGACCCAATTTAATGTTTGCCTTATATTTTCTATTAATCGAAGAATATCCCTTAATATCTTTCTTAGGTGAGTCGAAAGTCAAATTATTTTAATGCAGTTTTGTTCCAAAGATCGAGTGAATATTAAAAACACCTTTATAATTGAAATGGGGCAATTTTTGACGAAGATATGGCCATTTATTTCAAGGTAGAGCCTATTTAATGCTTTCCATATATTTTCTATTTATCGAAGAATATCCCTTAATATCTTTCTTAGATGAGTCGGAAGTCAAATTATTTTAATGCAATTTTGTTCCAAAGATCGAGTGAATTCTAAAAACACCTTTATAATTGAAATGGGGCAATTTTTGACGAAGATATGGCCATTTATTTCAAGGTAGACCCTATTTAATACTTTCCATATATTTTCTATTAATCGAAGAATATCCCTTAATATCTTTCTTAGGTGAGTCGAAAGTCAAATTATTTTAATGCAGTTTTGTTTCAAAGATCGAGTGAATATTAAAAACACCTTTATAATTGAAATGGGGCAATTTTTGACGAAGATATGGCCATTTATTTCAAGGTAGACCCTATTTAATGCTTTCCATATATTTTCTATTTATCGAAGAATATCCCTTAATATCTTTCTTAGATGAGTCGGAAGTCAAATTATTTTAATGCAGTTTTGTTCCAAAGATCGAGTGAATTCTAAAAACACCTTTATAATTGAAATGGGGCAATTTTTGACGAAGATATGACCATTTATTTCAAGGTAGACCCTATTTAATGCTTTCCATATATTTTCTGTTAATCAAGAATATCCCTTAATATCTTTCTTAGATGAGTCGGAAGTCAAATTATTTTAAAGCAGTTTTATTCCAAAGATCGATTGAATTCTAAAAACACCTTTATAATTGAAATGGAGTAATTTTTGACGAAGATATGGCCATTTATTTCAAGGTAGACCCTATTTAATACTCTCCATATATTTTATATTTATCGAAGAATATCCCTTAATACCTTTCTTAGATGAGTCGGAAGTCAAATTATTTGAATGCAGTTTTGTTCCAAAGATTGAGTGAATTCTAAAAACACCTTTATAATTGAAATGGGACAATTTTTGACGAAGATATGGCCATTTATTTCAAGGTAGAGCCTATTTAATGCTTTCCATATATTTTCTATTTATCGAAGAATATCCCTTAATATCTTTCTTAGATGAGTTGGAAGTCAAATTATTTTAATGCAGTTTTCTTCCAAAGATCAAGTGAATTCTAAAAACACCTTTATAATTGAAATGGGGCAATTTTTGACAAAGATATGGCCATTTATTTCAAGGTAGACCCTATTTAATACTTTCCATATATTTTCTGTTAATCAAAGAATATCCCTTAATATCTTTCTTAGATGAGTCGGAAGTCAAATTATTTTAACGCAGTTTTATTTCAAAGATTGAGTGAATATTAAAAACACCTTTATAATTGAAATGGAGCAATTTTTGACGAAGATATGGCCATTTATTTCAAGGTAGACCCTATTTAATGCTTTCCATATATTTTCTATTTATCGAAGAATATCCCTTAATATATTTCTTAGATGAGTCGGAAGTCAAATTATTTTAACGCAGTTTTGTTTCAAAGATCGAGTGAATTCTAAAAACACCTTTATAATTGAAATGGGGCAATTTTTGACGAAGATATGGCCATTTATTTCAAGGTAGACCCTATTTAATACTTTCCATATATTTTCTGTTAATCAAAGAATATCCCTTAATATCTTTCTTAGATGAGTCGGAAAACAAATTATTTTAACGCAGTTTTGTTTCACAGATCGAGTGAATTCTAAAAACACCTTTATAATTGAAATGGGGCAATTTTTGACGAAGATATGGCCATTTATTTCAAGGTAGAGCCTATTTAATGCTTTCCATATATTTTCTATTTATCGAAGAATATCCCTTAATATCTTTCTTAGATGAGTTGGAAGTCAAATTATTTTAATGCAGTTTTCTTCCAAAGATCAAGAGAATTCTAAAAACACCATTATAATTGAAATGGGGCAATTTTTGACGAAGATATGGCCATTTATTTCAAGGTAGACCCTATTTAATACTTTCCATATATTTTCTATTAATCGAAGAATATCCCTTAATATCTTTCTTAGGTGAGTCGGAAAACAAATTATTTTAACGCAGTTTTGTTTCACAGATCGAGTGAATTCTAAAAACACCTTTATAATTGAAATGGAGCAATTTTTGACGAAGATATGGCCATTTATTTCAAGGTTGACCCAATTTAATGTTTGCCTTATATTTTCTATTAATCGAAGAATATCCCTTAATATCTTTCTTAGATGAGTCGGAAGTCAAATTATTTTAATGCAGTTTTGTTCCAAAGATCGAGTGAATTCTAAAAACACCTTTATAATTGAAATGGGGCAATTTTTGACGAAGATATGGCCATTTATTTCAAGGTAGACCCTATTTAATGCTTTCCATATATTTTCTATTTATCGAAGAATATCCCTTAATATCTTTCTTAGATGAGTCGGAAGTCAAATTATTTGAATGCAGTTTTGTTCCAAAGATCGAGTGAATTCTTTAAACACCTTTATAATTGAAATGGGGCAATTTTTGACGAAGATATGGATATTTATTTCAAGGTAGACCCTATTTAATGCTTTCCACATATATTCTGTTAATCAAGAATATCCCTTAATATCTTTCTTAGATGAGTCGGAAGTCAAATTATTTTAAAGCAGTTTTATTCCAATGATCGATTGAATTCTAAAAACACCTTTATAATTGAAATGAGGCAATTTTTGACGAAGATGTGGCCATTTATTTCAAGGTTGACCCTATTTAATGTTTGCCTTATATTTTCTATTAATCGAAGAATATCCCTTAATATCTTTCTTAGATGAGTCGAAAGTCAAATTATTTTAATGCAGTTTTGTTCCAAAGATCGAGTGAATTTTAAAAACACCTTTATAATTGAAATGGGGCAATTTTTGACGAAGATATGGCCATTTATTTCAAGGTAGAGCCTATTTAATGCTTTCCATATATTTTCTATTTATCGAAGAATATCCCTTAATATCTTTCTTAGATGAGTCGGAAGTCAAATTATTTTAATGCAATTTTGTTCCAAAGATCAAGTGAATTCTAAAAACACCTTTATAATTGAAATGGGGCAATTTTTGACGAAGATATGGCCATTTATTTCAAGGTTGACCCAATTTAATGCTTTCCATATATTTTCTATTAATCGAAGAATATCCCTTAATATCTTTCTTAGATGAGTCGGAAGTCAAATTATTTTAATGCAATTTTGTTCCAAAGATCGAGTGAATTCTTAAAACACCTTTATAATTGAAATGGGGCAATTTTTGACGAAGATATGGCCATTTATTTCAAGGTAGACCCTATTTAATGCTTTCCATATATTTTCTGTTAATCAAGAATATCCCTTAATATCTTTCTTAGATGAGTCGAAAGTCAAATTATTTTAAAGCAGTTTTATTCCAAAGATCGATTGAATTCTAAAAACACCTTTATAATTGAAATGGAGTAATTTTTGACGAAGATATGGCCATTTATTTCAAGGTAGACCCTATTTAATACTCTCCATATATTTTATATTTATCGAAGAATATCCCTTAATACCTTTCTTAGATGAGTCGGAAGTCAAATTATTTTAATGCAGTTTTGTTCCAAAGATTGAGTGAATTCTAAAAACACCTTTATAATTGAAATGGGACAATTTTTGACGAAGATATGGCCATTTATTTCAAGGTAGAGCCTATTTAATGCTTTCCATATATTTTCTATTTATCGAAGAATATCCCTTAATATCTTTCTTAGATGAGTTGGAAGTCAAATTATTTTAATGCAGTTTTCTTCCAAAGATCAAGTGAATTCTAAAAACACCTTTATAATTGAAATGGGGCAATTTTTGACAAAGATATGGCCATTTATTTCAAGGTAGACCCTATTTAATACTTTCCATATATTTTCTGTTAATCAAAGAATATCCCTTAATATCTTTCTTAGATGAGTCGGAAGTCAAATTATTTTAACGCAGTTTTATTTCAAAGATTGAGTGAATTCTAAAAACACCTTTATAATTGAAATGGAGCAATTTTTGACGAAGATATGGCCATTTATTTCAAGGTAGACCCTATTTAATGCTTTCCATATATTTTCTATTTATCGAAGAATATCCCTTAATATCTTTCTTAGATGAGTTGGAAGTCAAATTATTTTAACGCAGTTTTGTTTCAAAGATCGAGTGAATTCTAAAAACACCTTTATAATTGAAATGGGGCAATTTTTGACGAAGATATGGCCATTTATTTCAAGGTAGACCCTATTTAATACTTTCCATATATTTTCTGTTAATCAAAGAATATCCCTTAATATCTTTCTTAGATGAGTCGGAAAACAAATTATTTTAACGCAGTTTTGTTTCACAGATCGAGTGAATTCTAAAAACACCTTTATAATTGAAATGGGGCAATTTTTGACGAAGATATGGCCATTTATTTCAAGGTAGAGCCTATTTAATGCTTTCCATATATTTTCTATTTATCGAAGAATATCCCTTAATATCTTTTTTAGATGAGTTGGAAGTCAAATTATTTTAAAGCAGTTTTCTTCCAAAGATCAAGAGAATTCTAAAAACACCTTTATAATTGAAATGGGGCAATTTTTGACGAAGATATGGCCATTTATTTCAAGGTTGACCCAATTTAATGTTTGCCTTATATTTTCTATTAATCGAAGAATATCCCTTAATATCTTTCTTAGATGAGTCGGAAGTCAAATTATTTTAATGCAGTTTTGTTCCAAAGATCAAGTGAATTCTAAAAACACCTTTATAATTGAAATGGGGCAATTTTTGACGAAGATATGGCCATTTATTTCAAGGTAGACCCTATTTAATGCTTTCCATATATTTTCTATTTATCGAAGAATATCCCTTAATATCTTTCTTAGATGAATCGGAAGTCAAATTATTTGAATGCAGTTTTGTTCCAAAGATCGAGTGAATTCTGAAAACACCTTTATAATTGAAATGGGGCAATTTTTGACGAAGATATGGCCATTTATTTCAAGGTAGACCCTATTTAATGCTTTCCACATATTTTCTGTTAATCAAGAATATCCCTTAATATCTTTCTTAGATGAGTCGGAAGTCAAATTATTTTAAAGCAGTTTTATTCCAAAGATCGATTGAATTCTAAAAACACCTTTATAATTGAAATGAGGCAATTTTTGACGAAGATATGGCCATTTATTTCAAGGTTGACCCAATTTAATGTTTGCCTTATATTTTCTATTAATCGAAGAATATCCCTTAATATCTTTCTTAGATGAGTCGGAAGTCAAATTATTTTAATGCAGTTTTGTTTCAAAGATCGAGTGAATATTAAAAACACCTTTATAATTGAAATGGGGCAATTTTTGACGAAGATATGGCCATTTATTTCAAGGTAGAGCCTATTTAATGCTTTCCATATATTTTCTATTTTTCGAAGAATATCCCTTAATATCTTTCTTAGATGAGTCGGAAGTCAAATTATTTTAATGCAATTTTGTTCCAAAGATCAAGTGAATTCTAAAAACACCATTATAATTGAAATGGGGCAATTTTTGACGAAGATATGGCCATTTATTTCAAGGTAGACCCTATTTAATACTTTCCATATATTTTCTGTTAATCAAAGAATATCCCCTAATATCTTTCTTAGATGAGTTTTAAGTCAAATTATTTTAACGCAGTTTTATTCCAAAGATTGAGTGAATTCTAAAAACACCTTTATAATTGAAATGGAGCAATTTTTGACGAAGATATGGCCATTTATTTCAAGGTAGACCCTATTTAATACTTTCCATATATTTTCTATTTATCGAAGAATATCCCTTAATATCTTTCTTAGATGAGTCGGAAGTCAAATTATTTTAATGCAGTTTTGTTCCAAAGATTGAGTGAATTCTAAAAACACCTTTATAATTGAAATGGGACAATTTTTGACGAAGATATGGCCATTTATTTCAAGGTAGAGCCTATTTAATGCTTTCCATATATTTTCTATTTATCGAAGAATATCCCTTAATATCTTTCTTAGATGAGTCGGAAGTCAAATTATTTTAATGCAGTTTTCTTTCAAAGATCAAGTGAATTCTAAAAACACCTTTATAATTGAAATGGGGCAATTTTTGACGAAGATATGGCCATTTATTTCAAGGTAGACCCTATTTAATACTTTCCATATATTTTCTGTTAATCAAAGAATATCCCTTAATATCTTTCTTAGATGAGTTGGAAGTCAAATTATTTTAACGCAGTTTTGTTTCAAAGATCGAGTGAATTCTAAAAACACCTTTATAATTGAAATGGGGCAATTTTTGACGAAGATATGGCCATTTATTTCAAGGTAGACCCTATTTAATACTTTCCATATATTTTCTGTTAATCAAAGAATATCCCTTAATATCTTTCTTAGATGAGTCGGAAAACAAATTATTTTAACGCAGTTTTGTTTCACAGATCGAGTGAATTCTAAAAACACCTTTATAATTGAAATGGGGCAATTTTTGACGAAGATATGGCCATTTATTTCAAGGTAGAGCCTATTTAATGCTTTCCATATATTTTCTATTTATCGAAGAATATCCCTTAATATCTTTTTTAGATGAGTTGGAAGTCAAATTATTTTAATGCAGTTTTCTTCCAAAGATCAAGAGAATTCTAAAAACACCATTATAATTGAAATGGGGCAATTTTTGACGAAGATATGGCCATTTATTTCAAGGTAGACCCTATTTAATACTTTCCATATATTTTCTATTAATCGAAGAATATCCCTTAATATCTTTCTTAGGTGAGTCGGAAAACAAATTATTTTAACGCAGTTTTGTTTCACAGATCGAGTGAATTCTAAAAACACCTTTATAATTGAAATGGAGCAATTTTTGACGAAGATATGGCCATTTATTTCAAGTTTGACCCTATTTAATGTTTGGCTTACATTTTCTATTAATCGAAGAATATCCCTTAATATCTTTCTTAGATGAGTCGGAAGTCAAATTATTTTAATGCAGTTTTGTTCCAAAGATCGAGTGAATTCTAAAAACACCTTTATAATTGAAATGGGACAATTTTTGACGAAGATATGGCCATTTATTTCAAGGTAGAGCCTATTTAATGCTTTCCATATATTTTCTATTTTTCGAAGAATATCCCTTAATATCTTTCTTAGATGAGCCGGGAGTCAAATTATTTTAATGCAGTTTTGTTCCAAAGATCGAGCGAATTCTAAAAACACCTTTATAATTGAAATGGGGCAATTTTTGACGAAGATATGGATATTTATTTCAAGGTAGACCCTATTTAATGCTTTCCACATATTTTCTGTTAATCAAGAATATCCCTTAATATCTTTCTTAGATGAGTCGGAAGTCAAATTATTTTAAAGCAGTTTTATTCCAAAGATCGAGTGAATTCTAAAAACACCTTTATAATTGAAATGAGGCAATTTTTGACGAAGATATGGCCATTTATTTCAAGGTTGACCCAATTTAATGTTTGCCTTATATTTTCTATTAATCGAAGAATATCCCTTAATATCTTTCTTAGGTGAGTCGAAAGTCAAATTATTTTAATGCAGTTTTGTTCCAAAGATCGAGTGAATATTAAAAACACATTTATAATTGAAATGGGGCAATTTCTGACGAAGATATGACCATTTATTTCAAGGTAGAGCCTATTTAATGCTTTCCATATATTTTCTATTTTTCGAAGAATATCCCTTAATATCTTTCTTAGATGAGTCGGAAGTCAAATTATTTTAATGCAATTTTGTTCCAAAGATCGAGTGAATTCTAAAAACACCTTTATAATTGAAATGGGGCAATTTTTGACGAAGATATGGCCATTTATTTCAAGGTAGACCCTATTTAATGCTTTCCATATATTTTCTATTAATCGAAGAATATCCCTTAATATCTTTCTTAGGTGAGTCGAAAGTCAAATTATTTTAATGCAGTTTTGTTTCAAAGATCGAGTGAATATTAAAAACACCTTTATAATTGAAATGGAGCAATTTTTGACGAAGATATGGCCATTTATTTCAAGGTAGACCCTATTTAATGCTTTCCATATATTTTCTATTAATCGAAGAATATCCCTTAATATCTTTCTTAGATGAGTCGGAAGTCAAATTATTTTAATGCAGTTTTGTTCCAAAGATCGAGTGAATTCTTAAAACACCTTTATAATTGAAATGCGGCAACTTTTTGACGAAGGATATGGCCATTTATTTCAAGGTAGACCCTATTTAATGCTTTCCACATATTTTCTGTTAATCAAGAATATCCCTTAATATCTTTCTTAGATGAGTCGGAAGTCAAATTATTTTAAAGCAGTTTTATTCCAAAGATCGATTGAATTCTAAAAACACCTTTATAATTGAAATGGAGTAATTTTTGACGAAGATATGGCCATTTATTTCAAGGTAGACCCTATTTAATACTCTCCATATATTTTATATTTATCGAAGAATATCCCTTAATACCTTTCTTAGATGAGTCGGAAGTCAAATTATTTGAATGCAGTTTTGTTCCAAAGATTGAGTGAATTCTAAAAACACCTTTATAATTGAAATGGGACAATTTTTGACGAAGATATGGCCATTTATTTCAAGGTAGAGCCTATTTAATGCTTTCCATATATTTTCTATTTATCGAAGAATATCCCTTAACATCTTTCTTAGATGAGTTGGAAGTCAAATTATTTTAATGCAGTTTTCTTCCAAAGATCAAGTGAATTCTAAAAACACCTTTATAATTGAAATGGGGCAATTTTTGACAAAGATATGGCCATTTATTTCAAGGTAGACCCTATTTAATACTTTCCATATATTTTCTGTTAATCAAAGAATATCCCTTAATATCTTTCTTAGATGAGTCGGAAGTCAAATTATTTTAACGCAGTTTTATTTCAAAGATTGAGTGAATTCTAAAAACACCTTTATAATTGAAATTGAGCAATTTTTGACGAAGATATGGCCATTTATTTCAAGGTAGACCCTATTTAATGCTTTCCATATATTTTCTATTTATCGAAGAATATCCCTTAATATCTTTCTTAGATGAGTTGGAAGTCAAATTATTTTAACGCAGTTTTGTTTCAAAGATCGAGTGAATTCTAAAAACACCTTTATAATTGAAATGGGGCAATTTTTGACGAAGATATGGCCATTTATTTCAAGGTAGACCCTATTTAATACTTTCCATATATTTTCTGTTAATCAAAGAATATCCCTTAATATCTTTCTTAGATGAGTCGG
Source organism: Drosophila grimshawi (assembly GCF_018153295.1). Classification (NCBI taxonomy): domain Eukaryota; kingdom Metazoa; phylum Arthropoda; class Insecta; order Diptera; family Drosophilidae; genus Drosophila; species Drosophila grimshawi. The sequence goes on from NW_025062944.1 coordinate 67,400, forward strand.
AAAACAAATTATTTTAACGCAGTTTTGTTTCACAGATCGAGTGAATTCTAAAAACACCTTTATAATTGAAATGGGGCAATTTTTGACGAAGATGTGGCCATTTATTTCAAGGTAGAGCCTATTTAATGCTTTCCATATATTTTCTATTTATCGAAGAATATCCCTTAATATCTTTTTTAGATGAGTTGGAAGTCAAATTATTTTAATGCAGTTTTCTTCCAAAGATCAAGAGAATTCTAAAAACACCTTTATAATTGAAATGGGGCAATTTTTGACGAAGATATGGCCATTTATTTCAAGGTTGACCCAATTTAATGTTTGCCTTATATTTTCTATTAATCGAAGAATATCCCTTAATATCTTTCTTAGATGAGTCGGAAGTCAAATTATTTTAATGCAGTTTTGTTCCAAGATCAAGTGAATTCTTAAAACACCTTTATAATTGAAATGGGGCAATTTTTGACGAAGATATGGATATTTATTTCAAGGTAGACCCTATTTAATGCTTTCCACATATTTTCTGTTAATCATGAATATCCCTTAATATCTTTCTTAGATGAGTCGGAAGTCAAATTATTTTAAAGCAGTTTTATTCCAAAGATCGATTGAATTCTAAAAACACCTTTATAATTGAAATGAGGCAATTTTTGACGAAGATATGGCCATTTATTTCAAGGTTGACCCAATTTAATGTTTGCCTTATATTTTCTATTAATCGAAGAATATCCCTTAATATCTTTCTTAGGTGAGTCGAAAGTCAAATTATTTTAATGCAGTTTTGTTCCAAAGATCGAGTGAATATTAAAAACACATTTATAATTGAAATGGGGCAATTTTTGACGAAGATATGGCCATTTATTTCAAGGTAGAGCCTATTTAATGCTTTCCATATATTTTCTATTTTTCGAAGAATATCCCTTAATATCTTTCTTAGATGAGTCGGAAGTCAAATTATTTTAATGCAATTTTGTTCCAAAGATCAAGTGAATTCTAAAAACACCATTATAATTGAAATGGGGCAATTTTTGACGAAGATATGGCCATTTATTTCAAGGTAGACCCTATTTAATACTTTCCATATATTTTCTATTAATCGAAGAATATCCCTTAATATCTTTCTTAGGTGAGTCGAAAGTCAAATTATTTTAATGCAGTTTTGTTTCAAAGATCGAGTGAATATTAAAAACACCTTTATAATTGAAATGGGGCAATTTTTGACGAAGATATGGCCATTTATTTCAAGGTAGACCCTATTTAATGCTTTCCATATATTTTCTATTTATCGAAGAATATCCCTTAATATCTTTCTTAGATGAGTCGGAAGTCAAATTATTTGAATGCAGTTTTGTTCCAAAGATCGAGTGAATTCTTAAAACACCTTTATAATTGAAATGGGGCAATTTTTGACGAAGATATGGCCATTTATTTCAAGGTTGACCCAATTTAATGTTTGCCTTATATTTTCTATTAATCGAAGAATATCCCTTAATATCTTTCTTAGGTGAGTCGGAAAACAAATTATTTTAACGCAGTTTTGTTTCACAGATCGAGTGAATTCTAAAAACACCTTTATAATTGAAATGGAGCAATTTTTGACGAAGATATGGCCATTTATTTCAAGGTTGACCCTATTTAATGTTTGGCTTATATTTTCTATTAATCGAAGAATATCCCTTAATATCTTTCTTAGATGAGTCGGAAGTCAAATTATTTTAATGCAGTTTTGTTCCAAAGATCAAGTGAATTCTAAAAACACCTTTATAATTGAAATGGGGCAATTTTTGACGAAGATATGGCCATTTATTTCAAGGTAGACCCTATTTAATGCTTTCCATATATTTTCTATTTATCGAAGAATATCCCTTAATATCTTTCTTAGATGAGTCGGAAGTCAAATTATTTGAATGCAGTTTTGTTCCAAAGATCGAGTGAATTCTTAAAACACCTTTATAATTGAAATGGGGCAATTTTTGACGAAGATATGGATATTTATTTCAAGGTAGACCCTATTTAATGCTTTCCACATATTTTCTGTTAATCAAGAATATCCCTTAATATCTTTCTTAGATGAGTCGGAAGTCAAATTATTTTAAAGCAGTTTTATTCCAAAGATCGATTGAATTCTAAAAACACCTTTATAATTGAAATGAGGCAATTTTTGACGAAGATATGGCCATTTATTTCAAGGTTGACCCAATTTAATGTTTGCCTTATATTTTCTATTAATCGAAGAATATCCCTTAATATCTTTCTTAGGTGAGTCGAAAGTCAAATTATTTTAATGCAGTTTTGTTCCAAAGATCGAGTGAATATTAAAAACACATTTATAATTGAAATGGGGCAATTTCTGACGAAGATATGACCATTTATTTCAAGGTAGAGCCTATTTAATGCTTTCCATATATTTTCTATTTTTCGAAGAATATCCCTTAATATCTTTCTTAGATGAGTCGGAAGTCAAATTATTTTAATGCAATTTTGTTCCAAAGATCAAGTGAATTCTAAAAACACCATTATAATTGAAATGGGGCAATTTTTGACGAAGATATGGCCATTTATTTCAAGGTAGACCCTATTTAATACTTTCCATATATTTTCTATTAATCGAAGAATATCCCTTAATATCTTTCTTAGGTGAGTCGAAAGTCAAATTATTTTAATGCAGTTTTGTTTCAAAGATCGAGTGAATATTAAAAACACCTTTATAATTGAAATGGGGCAATTTTTGACGAAGATATGGCCATTTATTTCAAGGTAGACCCTATTTAATGCTTTCCATATATTTTCTATTTATCGAAGAATATCCCTTAATATCTTTCTTAGATGAGTCGGAAGTCAAATTATTTGAATGCAGTTTTGTTCCAAAGATCGAGTGAATTCTTAAAACACCTTTATAATTGAAATGGGGCAATTTTTGACGAAGATATGGCCATTTATTTCAAGGTAGACCCTATTTAATGCTTTCCACATATTTTCTGTTAATCAAGAATATCCCTTAATATCTTTCTTAGATGAGTCGGAAGTCAAATTATTTTAAAGCAGTTTTATTCCAAAGATCGATTGAATTCTAAAAACACCTTTATAATTGAAATGGAGTAATTTTTGACGAAGATATGGCCATTTATTTCAAGGTAGACCCTATTTAATACTCTCCATATATTTTATATTTATCGAAGAATATCCCTTAATACCTTTCTTAGATGAGTCGGAAGTCAAATTATTTGAATGCAGTTTTGTTCCAAAGATTGAGTGAATTCTAAAAACACCTTTATAATTGAAATGGGACAATTTTTGACGAAGATATGGCCATTTATTTCAAGGTAGAGCCTATTTAATGCTTTCCATATATTTTCTATTTATCGAAGAATATCCCTTAACATCTTTCTTAGATGAGTTGGAAGTCAAATTATTTTAATGCAGTTTTCTTCCAAAGATCAAGTGAATTCTAAAAACACCTTTATAATTGAAATGGGGCAATTTTTGACAAAGATATGGCCATTTATTTCAAGGTAGACCCTATTTAATACTTTCCATATATTTTCTGTTAATCAAAGAATATCCCTTAATATCTTTCTTAGATGAGTCGGAAGTCAAATTATTTTAACGCAGTTTTATTTCAAAGATTGAGTGAATTCTAAAAACACCTTTATAATTGAAATGGAGCAATTTTTGACGAAGATATGGCCATTTATTTCAAGGTAGACCCTATTTAATGCTTTCCATATATTTTCTATTTATCGAAGAATATCCCTTAATATCTTTCTTAGATGAGTTGGAAGTCAAATTATTTTAACGCAGTTTTGTTTCAAAGATCGAGTGAATTCTAAAAACACCTTTATAATTGAAATGGGGCAATTTTTGACGAAGATATGGCCATTTATTTCAAGGTAGACCCTATTTAATACTTTCCATATATTTTCTGTTAATCAAAGAATATCCCTTAATATCTTTCTTAGATGAGTCGGAAAACAAATTATTTTAACGCAGTTTTGTTTCACAGATCGAGTGAATTCTAAAAACACCTTTATAATTGAAATGGGGCAATTTTTGACGAAGATATGGCCATTTATTTCAAGGTAGAGCCTATTTAATGCTTTCCATATATTTTCTATTTATCGAAGAATATCCCTTAATATCTTTTTTAGATGAGTTGGAAGTCAAATTATTTTAATGCAGTTTTCTTCCAAAGATCAAGAGAATTCTAAAAACACCTTTATAATTGAAATGGGGCAATTTTTGACGAAGATATGGCCATTTATTTCAAGGTTGACCCAATTTAATGTTTGCCTTATATTTTCTATTAATCGAAGAATATCCCTTAATATCTTTCTTAGATGAGTCGGAAGTCAAATTATTTTAATGCAGTTTTGTTCCAAGATCAAGTGAATTCTTAAAACACCTTTATAATTGAAATGGGGCAATTTTTGACGAAGATATGGATATTTATTTCAAGGTAGACCCTATTTAATGCTTTCCACATATTTTCTGTTAATCAAGAATATCCCTTAATATCTTTCTTAGATGAGTCGGAAGTCAAATTATTTTAAAGCAGTTTTGTTCCAAAGATCAAGTGAACTCTAAAAACACCTTTATAATTGAAATGAGGCAATTTTTGACGAAGATATGGCCATTTATTTCAAGGTTGACCCAATTTAATGTTTGCCTTATATTTTCTATTAATCGAAGAATATCCCTTAATATCTTTCTTAGGTGAGTCGAAAGTCAAATTATTTTAATGCAGTTTTATTCCAAAGATCGAGTGAATATTAAAAACACATTTATAATTGAAATGGGGCAATTTTTGACGAAGATATGGCCATTTATTTCAAGGTAGAGCCTATTTAATGCTTTCCATATATTTTCTATTTTTCGAAGAATATCCCTTAATATCTTTCTTAGATGAGTCGGAAGTCAAATTATTTTAATGCAATATTGTTCCAAAGATCAAGTGAATTCTAAAAACACCATTATAATTGAAATGGGGCAATTTTTGACGAAGATATGGCCATTTATTTCAAGGTAGACCCTATTTAATACTTTCCATATATTTTCTATTAATCGAAGAATATCCCTTAATATCTTTCTTAGGTGAGTCGAAAGTCAAATTATTTTAATGCAGTTTTGTTTCAAAGATCGAGTGAATATTAAAAACACCTTTATAATTGAAATGGAGCAATTTTTGACGAAGATATGGCCATTTATTTCAAGGTAGACCCTATTTAATGCTTTCCATATATTTTCTATTTATCGAAGAATATCCCTTAATATCTTTCTTAGATGAGTCGGAAGTCAAATTATTTTAATGCAGTTTTGTTCCAAAGATCAAGTGAATTCTTAAAACACCTTTATAATTGAAATGGGGCAATTTTTGACGAAGATATGGCCATTTATTTCAAGGTAGACCCTATTTAATGCTTTCCACATATTTTCTGTTAATCAAGAATATCCCTTAATATCTTTCTTAGATGAGTCGGAAGTCAAATTATTTTAAAGCAGTTTTATTCCAAAGATCGATTGAATTCTAAAAACACCTTTATAATTGAAATGGAGTAATTTTTGACGAAGATATGGCCATTTATTTCAAGGTAGACCCTATTTAATACTCTCCATATATTTTATATTTATCGAAGAATATCCCTTAATACCTTTCTTAGATGAGTCGGAAGTCAAATTATTTGAATGCAGTTTTGTTCCAAAGATTGGGTGAATTCTAAAAACACCTTTATAATTGAAATGGGACAATTTTTGACGAAGATATGGCCATTTATTTCAAGGTAGAGCCTATTTAATGCTTTCCATATATTTTCTATTTATCGAAGAATATCCCTTAACATCTTTCTTAGATGAGTTGGAAGTCAAATTATTTTACTGCAGTTTTCTTCCAAAGATCAAGTGAATTCTAAAAACACCTTTATAATTGAAATGGGGCAATTTTTGACAAAGATATGGCCATTTATTTCAAGGTAGACCCTATTTAATAATTTCCATATATTTTCTGTTAATCAAAGAATATCCCTTAATATCTTTCTTAGATGAGTCGGAAGTCAAATTATTTTAACGCAGTTTTATGTCAAAGATTGAGTGAATTCTAAAAACACCTTTATAATTGAAATGGAGCAATTTTTGACGAAGATATGGCCATTTATTTCAAGGTAGACCCTATTTAATGCTTTCCATATATTTTCTATTTATCGAAGAATATCCCTTAATATCTTTCTTAGATGAGTTGGAAGTCAAATTATTTTAACGCAGTTTTGTTTCAAAGATCGAGTGAATTCTAAAAACACCTTTATAATTGAAATGGGGCAATTTTTGACGAAGATATGGCCATTTATTTCAAGGTAGACCCTATTTAATACTTTCCATATATTTTCTGTTAATCAAAGAATATCCCTTAATATCTTTCTTAGATGAGTCGGAAAACAAATTATTTTAACGCAGTTTTGTTTCACAGATCGAGTGAATTCTAAAAACACCTTTATAATTGAAATGGGGCAATTTTTGACGAAGATATGGCCATTTATTTCAAGGTAGAGCCTATTTAATGCTTTCCATATATTTTCTATTTATCGAAGAATATCCCTTAATATCTTTTTTAGATGAGTTGGAAGTCAAATTATTTTAATGCAGTTTTCTTCCAAAGATCAAGAGAATTCTAAAAACACCTTTATAATTGAAATGGGGCAATTTTTGACGAAGATATGGCCATTTATTTCAAGGTTGACCCAATTTAATGTTTGCCTTATATTTTCTATTAATCGAAGAATATCCCTTAATATCTTTCTTAGATGAGTCGGAAGTCAAATTATTTTAATGCAGTTTTGTTCCAAAGATCAAGTGAATTCTAAAAACACCTTTATAATTGAAATGGGGCAATTTTTGACGAAGATATGGCCATTTATTTCAAGGTAGACCCTATTTAATGCTTTCCATATATTTTCTATTTATCGAAGAATATCCCTTAATATCTTTCTTAGATGAGTCGGAAGTCAAATTATTTGAATGCAGTTTTGTTCCAAAGATCGAGTGAATTCTGAAAACACCTTTATAATTGAAATGGGGCAATTTTTGACGAAGATATGGCCATTTATTTCAAGGTAGACCCTATTTAATGCTTTCCACATATTTTCTGTTAATCAAGAATATCCCTTAATATCTTTCTTAGATGAGTCGGAAGTCAAATTATTTTAAAGCAGTTTTATTCCAAAGATCGATTGAATTCTAAAAACACCTTTATAATTGAAATGGAGTAATTTTTGACGAAGATATGGCCATTTATTTCAAGGTAGACCCTGTTTAATACTCTCCATATATTTTATATTTATCGAAGAATATCCCTTAATACCTTTCTTAGATGAGTCGGAAGTCAAATTATTTGAATGCAGTTTTGTTCCAAAGATCGATTGAATTCTAAAAACACCTTTATAATTGAAATGGAGTAATTTTTGACGAAGATATGGCCATTTATTTCAAGGTTGACCCAATTTAATGTTTGCCTTATATTTTCTATTAATCGAAGAATATCCCTTAATATCTTTCTTAGATGAGTCGGAAGTCAAATTATTTTAATGCAGCTTTGTTTCAAAGATCGAGTGAATATTAAAAACACCTTTATAATTGAAATGGGGCAATTTTTGACGAAGATATGGCCATTTATTTCAAGGTAGAGCCTATTTAATGCTTTCCATATATTTTCTATTTTTCGAAGAATATCCCTTAATATCTTTCTTAGATGAGTCGGAAGTCAAATTATTTTAACGCAATTTTGTTCCAAAGATCAAGTGAATTCTAAAAACACCATTATAATTGAAATGGGGCAATTTTTGACGAAGATATGGCCATTTATTTCAAGGTAGACCCTATTTAATACTTTCCATATATTTTCTGTTAATCAAAGAATATCCCCTAATATCTTTCTTAGATGAGTTTTAAGTCAAATTATTTTAACGCAGTTTTATTCCAAAGATTGAGTGAATTCTAAAAACACCTTTATAATTGAAATGGAGCAATTTTTGACGAAGATATGGCCATTTATTTCAAGGTAGACCCTATTTAATACTTTCCATATATTTTCTATTTATCGAAGAATATCCCTTAATACCTTTCTTAGATGAGTCGGAAGTCAAATTATTTTAATGCAGTTTTGTTCCAAAGATCCAGTGAATTCTAAAAACACCTTTATAATTGAAATGGGGCAATTTTTGACGAAGATATGGCCATTTATTTCAAGGTTGAGCCTATTTAATGCTTTCCATATATTTTCTATTTATCGAAGAATATCCCTTAATATCTTTCTTAGATGAGTTGGAAGACAAATTATTTTAATGCAGTTTTCTTTCAAAGATCAAGTGAATTCTAAAAACACCTTTATAATTGAAATGGGGCAATTTTTGACGAAGATATGGCCATTTATTTCAAGGTAGACCCTATTTAATACTTTCCATATATTTTCTGTTAATCAAAGAATATCCCTTAATATCTTTCTTAGATGAGTCGGAAGTCAAATTATTTTAACGCAGTTTTGTTTCAAAGATCGAGTGAATTCTAAAAACACCTTTATAATTGAAATGGGGCAATTTTTGACGAAGATATGGCCATTTATTTCAAGGTAGACCCTATTTAATGCTTTCCATATATTTTCTATTTATCGAAGAATATCCCTTAATATCTTTCTTAGATGAGTCGGAAGTCAAATTATTTTAATGCAGTTTTATTCCAAAGATTGAGTGAATTCTAAAAACACCTTTATAATTGAAATGGAGCAATTTTTGACGAAGATATGGCCATTTATTTCAAGGTAGACCCTATTTAATGCTTTCCATATATTTTCTATTTATCGAAGAATATCCCTTAATATCTTTTTTTGATGAGTTGCAAGTCAAATTATTTTAACGCAGTTTTGTTTCAAAGATCGAGTGAATTCTAAAAACACCTTTATAATTGAAATGGGGCAATTTTTGACGAAGATATGGCCATTTATTTCAAGGTAGACCCTATTTAATACTTTCCATATATTTTCTGTTAATCAAAGAATATCCCTTAATATCTTTCTTAGATGAGTCGGACGTCAAATTATTTTAACGCAGTTTTGTTTCACAGATCGAGTGAATTCTAAAAACACCTTTATAATTGAAATGGGGCAATTTTTGACGAAGATATGGCCATTTATTTCAAGGTAGAGCCTATTTAATGCTTTCCATATATTTTCTATTTATCGAAGAATATCCCTTAATACCTTTCTTAGATGAGTCGGAAGTCAAATTATTTTAATGCAGTTTTGTTCCAAAGATTGAGTGAATTCTAAAAACACCTTTATAATTGAAATGGGGCAATTTTTGACGAAGATATGGCCATTTATTTCAAGGTAGACCCTATTTAATACTTTCCATATATTTTCTGTTAATCAAAGAATATCCCTTTATATCTTTCTTAGATGAGTCGGAAGTCAAATTATTTTAACGCAATTTTGTTCCAAAGATTGAGTGAATTCTAAAAACACCTTTATAATTGAAATGGAGCAATTTTTGACGAAGATATGGCCATTTATTTCAAGGTAGACCCTATTTAATGCTTTCCATATATTTTCTATTTATCGAAGAATATCCCTTAATATCTTTCTTAGATGAGTTGGAAGTCAAATTATTTTAACGCAGTTTTGTTTCAAAGATCGAGTGAATTCTAAAAACACCTTTATAATTGAAATGGGGCAATTTTTGACGAAGATATGGCCATTTATTTCAAGGTAGACCCTATTTAATACTTTCCATATATTTTCTATTAATCGAAGAATATCCCTTAATATCTTTCTTAGATGAGTCGGAAGTCAAATTATTTTAACGCAGTTTTGTTTCACAGATCGAGTGAATTCTAAAAACACCTTTATAATTGAAATGGGGCAATTTTTTACGAAGATATGGCCATTTATTTCAAGGTAGAGCCTATTTAATGTTTTCCATATATTTTCTATATATCGAAGAATATCCCTTAATATCTTTCTTAGATGAGTCGGAAGTCAAATTATTTTAATGCAGTTTTGTTCCAAAGATCAAGTGAATTTTAAAAACACCTTTATAATTGAAATGGGGCAATTTTTGACGAAGATATGGCCATTTATTTCAAGGTAGACCCTATTTAATACTTTCCATATATTTTCTGTTAATCAAAGAATATCCCTTAATATCTTTCTTAGATGAGTTGGAAGTCAAATTATTTTAACGCAGTTTTATTCCAAAGATTGAGTGAATTCTAAAAACACCTTCATTATTGAAATAGAGCAATTTTTGACGAAGATATGGCCATTTATTTTAAGGTAGACCCTATTTAATACTTTCCATATATTTTATATTTATCGAAGAATATCCCTTAATACCTTTCTTAGATGAGTCGGAAGTCAAATTATTTTAATGCAGTTTTGTTCCAAAGATTGAGTGAATTCTAAAAACACCTTTATAATTGAAATGGGGCAATTTTTGACGAAGATATGGCCATTTATTTCAAGGTTGACCCTATTTAATGTTTGCCTTATAATTTCTATTAATCGAAGAATATCCCTTTATATCTTTCTTAGATGAGTCGGAAGTCAAATTATTTTAATGCAGTTTTGTTTCAAAGATCAAGTGAATTCTAAAAACACCATTATAATTGAAATGGGGCAATTTTTGACGAAGATATGGCCATTTATTTCAAGGTAGACCCTATTTAATACTTTCCATATATTTTCTATTAATCGAAGAATATCCCTTAATATCTTTCTTAGGTGAGTCGAAAGTCAAATTATTTTAATGCAATTTTGTTCCAAAGATCAAGTGAATTCTAAAAACACCATTATAATTGAAATGGGGCAATTTTTGACGAAGATATGGCCATTTATTTCAAGGTAGACCCTATTTAATACTTTCCATATATTTTCTATTAATCGAAGAATATCCCTTAATATCTTTCTTAGGTGAGTCGAAAGTCAAATTATTTTAATGCAGTTTTGTTTCAAAGATCGAGTGAATATTAAAAACACCTTTATAATTGAAATGGGGCAATTTTTGACGAAGATATGGCCATTTATTTCAAGGTAGACCCTATTTAATGCTTTCCATATATTTTCTATTTATCGAAGAATATCCCTTAATATCTTTCTTAGATGAGTCGGAAGTCAAATTATTTGAATGCAGTTTTGTTCCAAAGATCGAGTGAATTCTTAAAACACCTTTATAATTGAAATGGGGCAATTTTTGACGAAGATATGGCCATTTATTTCAAGGTAGACCCTATTTAATGCTTTCCACATATTTTCTGTTAATCAAGAATATCCCTTAATATCTTTCTTAGATGAGTCGGAAGTCAAATTATTTTAAAGCAGTTTTATTCCAAAGATCGATTGAATTCTAAAAACACCTTTATAATTGAAATGGAGTAATTTTTGACGAAGATATGGCCATTTATTTCAAGGTAGACCCTATTTAATACTCTCCATATATTTTATATTTATCGAAGAATATCCCTTAATACCTTTCTTAGATGAGTCGGAAGTCAAATTATTTGAATGCAGTTTTGTTTCAAAGATTGAGTGAATTCTAAAAACACCTTTATAATTGAAATGGGACAATTTTTGACGAAGATATGGCCATTTATTTCAAGGTAGAGCCTATTTAATGCTTTCCATATATTTTCTATTTATCGAAGAATATCCCTTAATATCTTTCTTAGATGAGTTGGAAGTCAAATTATTTTAACGCAGTTTTCTTCCAAAGATCAAGTGAATTCTAAAACCACCTTTATAATTGAAATGGGGCAATTTTTGACAAAGATATGGCCATTTATTTCAAGGTAGACCCTATTTAATACTTTCCATATATTTTCTGTTAATCAAAGAATATCCCTTAATATCTTTCTTAGATGAGTCGGAAGTCAAATTATTTTAACGCAGTTTTATTTCAAAGATTGAGTGAATTCTAAAAACACCTTTATAATTGAAATGGAGCAATTTTTGACGAAGATATGGCCATTTATTTCAAGGTAGACCCTATTTAATGCTTTCCATATATTTTCTATTTATCGAAGAATATCCCTTAATATCTTTCTTAGATGAGTTGGAAGTCAAATTATTTTAACGCAGTTTTGTTTCAAAGATCGAGTGAATTCTAAAAACACCTTTATAATTGAAATGGGGCAATTTTTGACGAAGATATGGCCATTTATTTCAAGGTAGACCCTATTTAATACTTTCCATATATTTTCTGTTAATCAAAGAATATCCCTTAATATCTTTCTTAGATGAGTCGGAAAACAAATTATTTTAATGCAGTTTTGTTTCACAGATCGAGTGAATTCTAAAAACACCTTTATAATTGAAATGGGGCAATTTTTGACGAAGATATGGCCATTTATTTCAAGGTAGAGCCTATTTAATGCTTTCCATATATTTTCTATTTATCGAAGAATATCCCTTAATATCTTTTTTAGATGAGTTGGAAGTCAAATTATTTTAATGCAGTTTTCTTCCAAAGATCAAGAGAATTCTAAAAACACCATTATAATTGAAATGGGGCAATTTTTGACGAAGATATTGCCATTTATTTCAAGGTAGACCCTATTTAATACTTTCCATATATTTTCTATTAATCGAAGAATATCCCTTAATATCTTTCTTAGGTGAGTCGGAAAACAAATTATTTTAACGCAGTTTTGTTTCACAGATCGAGTGAATTCTAAAAACACCTTTATAATTGAAATGGAGCAATTTTTGACGAAGATATGGCCATTTATTTCAAGGTTGACCCTCTTTAATGTTTGGCTTATATTTTCTATTAATCGAAGAATATCCCTTAATATCTTTCTTAGATGAGTCGGAAGTCAAATTATTTTAATGCAGTTTTGTTCCAAAGATCGAGTGAATTCTAAAAACACCTTTATAATTGAAATGGGGCAATTTTTGACGAAGATATGGCCATTTATTTCAAGGTAGACCCTATTTAATGCTTTCCATATATTTTCTATTTATCGAAGAATATCCCTTAATATCTTTCTTAGATGAGTCGGAAGTCAAATTATTTGAATGCAGTTTTGTTCCAAAGATCGAGTGAATTCTTAAAACACCTTTATAATTGAAATGGGGCAATTTTTGACGAAGATATGGATATTTATTTCAAGGTAGACCCTATTTAATGCTTTCCACATATTTTCTGTTAATCAAGAATATCCCTTAATATCTTTCTTAGATGAGTCGGAAGTCAAATTATTTTAAAGCAGTTTTATTCCAAAGATCGATTGAATTCTAAAAACACCTTTATAATTGAAATGAGGCAATTTTTGACGAAGATATGGCCATTTATTTCAAGGTTGACCCAATTTAATGTTTGCCTTATATTTTCTATTAATCGAAGAATATCCCTTAATATCTTTCTTAGGTGAGTCGAAAGTCAAATTATTTTAATGCAGTTTTGTTCCAAAGATCGAGTGAATATTAAAAACACCTTTATAATTGAAATGGGGCAATTTTTGACGAAGATATGGCCATTTATTTCAAGGTAGAGCCTATTTAATGCTTTCCATATATTTTCTATTTTTCGAAGAATATCCCTTAATATCTTTCTTAGATGAGTCGGAAGTCAAATTATTTTAATGCAATTTTGTTCCAAAGATCAAGTGAATTCTAAAAACACCATTATAATTGAAATGGGGCAATTTTTGACGAAGATATGGCCATTTATTTCAAGGTAGACCCTATTTAATACTTTCCATATATTTTCTATTAATCGAAGAATATCCCTTAATATCTTTCTTAGATGAGTCGAAAGTCAAATTATTTTAATGCAGTTTTGTTTCAAAGATCGAGTGAATATTAAAAACACCTTTATAATTGAAATGGGGCAATTTTTGACGAAGATATGGCCATTTATTTCAAGGTAGACCCTATTTAATGCTTTCCATATATTTTCTATTTATCGAAGAATATCCCTTAATATCTTTCTTAGATGAGTCGGAAGTCAAATTATTTGAATGCAGTTTTGTTCCAAAGATCGAGTGAATTCTTAAAACACCTTTATAATTGAAATGGGGCAATTTTTGACGAAGATATGGCCATTTATTTCAAGGTAGACCCTATTTAATGCTTTCCACATATTTTCTGTTAATCAAGAATATCCCTTAATATCTTTCTTAGATGAGTCGGAAGTCAAATTATTTTAAAGCAGTTTTATTCCAAAGATCGATTGAATTCTAAAAACACCTTTATAATTGAAATGGAGTAATTTTTGACGAAGATATGGCCATTTATTTCAAGGTAGACCCTTTTTAATACTCTCCATATATTTTATATTTATCGAAGAATATCCCTTAATACCTTTCTTAGATGAGTCGGAAGTCAAATTATTTGAATGCAGTTTTGTTCCAAAGATTGAGTGAATTCTAAAAACACCTTTATAATTGAAATGGGACAATTTTTGACGAAGATATGGCCATTTATTTCAAGGTAGAGCCTATTTAATGCTTTCCATATATTTTCTATTTATCGAAGAATATCCCTTAATATCTTTCTTAGATGAGTTGGAAGTCAAATTATTTTAATGCAGTTTTCTTCCAAAGATCAAGTGAATTCTAAAAACACCTTTATAATTGAAATGGGGCAATTTTTGACAAAGATATGGCCATTTATTTCAAGGTAGACCCTATTTAATACTTTCCATATATTTTCTGTTAATCAAAGAATATCCCTTAATATCTTTCTTAGATGAGTCGGAAGTCAAATTATTTTAACGCAGTTTTATTTCAAAGATTGAGTGAATTCTAAAAACACCTTTATAATTGAAATGGAGCAATTTTTGACGAAGATATGGCCATTTATTTCAAGGTAGACCCTATTTAATGCTTTCCATATATTTTCTATTTATCGAAGAATATCCCTTAATATCTTTCGTAGATGAGTTGGAAGTCAAATTATTTTAACGCAGTTTTGTTTCAAAGATCGAGTGAATTCTAAAAACACCTTTATAATTGAAATGGGGCAATTTTTGACGAAGATATGGCCATTTATTTCAAGGTAGACCCTATTTAATACTTTCCATATATTTTCTGTTAATCAAAGAATATCCCTTAATATCTTTCTTAGATGAGTCGGAAAACAAATTATTTTAACGCAGTTTTGTTTCACAGATCGAGTGAATTCTAAAAACACCTTTATAATTGAAATGGGGCAATTTTTGACGAAGATATGGCCATTTATTTCAAGGTAGAGCCTATTTAATGCTTTCCATATATTTTCTATTTATCGAAAAATATCCCTTAATATCTTTTTTAGATGAGTTGGAAGTCAAATTATTTTAATGCAGTTTTCTTCCAAAGATCAAGAGAATTCTAAAAACACCTTTATAATTGAAATGGGGCAATTTTTGACGAAGATATGGCCATTTATTTCAAGGTTGACCCAATTTAATGTTTGCCTTAAATTTTCAATTAATCAAAGAATATCCCTTAATATCTTTCTTAGATGAGTCGGAAGTCAAATTATTTTAATGCAGTTTTGTTCCAAAGATCAAGTGAATTCTAAAAACACCTTTATAATTGAAATGGGGTAATTTTTGACGAAGATATGGCCATTTATTTCAAGGTAGACCCTATTTAATGCTTTCCATATATTTTCTATTTATCGAAGAATATCCCTTAATATCTTTCTTAGATGAGTCGGAAGTCAAATTATTTGAATGCAGTTTTGTTCCAAAGATCGAGTGAATTCTGAAAACACCTTTATAATTGAAATGGGGCAATTTTTGACGAAGATATGGCCATTTATTTCAAGGTAGACCCTATTTAATGCTTTCCACATATTTTCTGTTAATCAAGAATATCCCTTAATATCTTTCTTAGATGAGTCGGAAGTCAAATTATTTTAAAGCAGTTTTATTCCAAAGATCGATTGAATTCTAAAAACACCTTTATAATTGAAATGAGGCAATTTTTGACGAAGATATGGCCATTTATTTCAAGGTTGACCCAATTTAATGTTTGCCTTATATTTTCTATTAATCGAAGAATATCCCTTAATATCTTTCTTAGATGAGTCGGAAGTCAAATTATTTTAATGCAGTTTTGTTTCAAAGATCGAGTGAATATTAAAAACACCTTTATAATTGAAATGGGGCAATTTTTGACGAAGATATGGCCATTTATTTCAAGGTAGAGCCTATTTAATGCTTTCCATATATTTTCTATTTATCGAAGAATATCCCTTAATATCTTTCTTAGATGAGTCGGAAGTCAAATTATTTTAATGCAATTTTGTTCCAAAGATCAAGTGAATTCTAAAAACACCTTTATAATTGAAATGGGGCAATTTTTGACGAAGATATGGCCATTTATTTCAAGGTAGACCCTATTTAATACTTTCCATATATTTTCTGTTAATCAAAGAATATCCCTTAATATCTTTCTTAGATGAGTCGGAAAACAAATTATTTTAACGCAGTTTTGTTTCACAGATCGAGTGAATTCTAAAAACACCTTTATAATTGAAATGGGGCAATTTTTGACGAAGATATGGCCATTTATTTCAAGGTAGAGCCTATTTAATGCTTTCCATATATTTTCTATTTATCGAAGAATATCCCTTAATATCTTTTTTAGATGAGTTGGAAGTCAAATTATTTTAATGCAGTTTTCTTCCAAAGATCAAGAGAATTCTAAAAACACCTTTATAATTGAAATGGGGCAATTTTTGACGAAGATATGGCCATTTATTTCAAGGTAGACCCTATTTAATGCTTTCCATATATTTTCTATTTATCGAAGAATATCCCTTAATATCTTTCTTAGATGAGTCGGAAGTCAAATTATTTGAATGCAGTTTTGTTCCAAAGATCGAGTGAATTCTGAAAACACCTTTATAATTGAAATGGGGCAATTTTTGACGAAGATATGGCCATTTATTTCAAGGTAGACCCTATTTAATGCTTTCCACATATTTTCTGTTAATCAAGAATATCCCTTAATATCTTTCTTAGATGAGTCGGAAGTCAAATTATTTTAAAGCAGTTTTGTTCCAAAGATCAAGTGAACTCTAAAAACACCTTTATAATTGAAATGAGGCAATTTTTGACGAAGATATGGCCATTTATTTCAAGGTAGACCCAATTTAATGTTTGCCTTATATTTTCTATTAATCGAAGAATATCCCTTAATATCTTTCTTAGATGAGTCGGAAGTCAAATTATTTTAATGCAGTTTTGTTTCAAAGATCGAGTGAATATTAAAAACACCTTTATAATTGAAATGGGGCAATTTTTGACGAAGATATGGCCATTTATTTCAAGGTAGAGCCTATTTAATGCTTTCCATATATTTTCTATTTTTCGAAGAATATCCCTTAATATCTTTCTTAGATGAGTCGGAAGTCAAATTATTTTAATGCAATTTTGTTCCAAAGATCAAGTGAATTCTAAAAACACCATTATAATTGAAATGGGGCAAATTTTGACGAAGATATGGCCATTTATTTCAAGGTAGACCCTATTTAATACTTTCCATATATTTTCTGTTAATCAAAGAATATCCCTTAATACCTTTCTTAGATGAGTCGGAAGTCAAATTATTTTAATGCAGTTTTGTTCCAAAGATTGAGTGAATTCTAAAAACACCTTTATAATTGAAATGGGACAGTTTTTGACGAAGATATGGCCATTTATTTCAAGGTTGAGCCTATTTAATGCTTTCCATATATTTTCTATTTATCGAAGAATATCCCTTAATATCTTTCTTAGATGAGTTCGAAGTCAAATTATTTTAATGCAGTTTTTCTTTCAAAGATCAAGTGAATTATAAAAACACCTTTATAATTGAAATG
>NW_025062945.1:0-8343 GCF_018153295.1 Drosophila grimshawi
AAGTCAAATTATTTTAATGCAGTTGTGTTCCAAAGATCAAGTGAATTCTAAAAACACCTTTTATAATTGAAATGTGGCAATTTTGACGAAGATATGGCCATTTATTTCAGGGAAGACCCTATATAATGCTTTTCCATATATTTTCTATTTATCGAAGAATATCCCTTAATATCTTTCTTAGATGAGTCGGAAGTCAAATTATTTTAATGCAGTTTTGTTCCAAAGATTGAGTGAATTTTAAAAACACCTTTATAATTGAAATGGGGCAATTTTTGACGAAGATCATGGCCATTTATTTCAAGGTTGACCCTATTTAATCTTTGCTTATATTTTCTATTTATCGACGACTATCCCTTAATATCTTTCTTAGATGACTCGAAAGTCGAATTATTTTTAATGCGTTTTGTTCCAAAGATTGAGTGAATTCTAAAAACACCTTTATAATTGAAATGGGGACAATTTTTGACGAAGATATGGCCATTTATTTCAAGGTTGACCCTATTTATGTTTGGGAGCTTATATTTTCTATTAATCGAAGAATATCCCTTAATATCTTTCTTAGATGAGTCGGAAGTCAAATTATTTTAATGCAGTTTTGTTCCAAAGATCGAGTGAATTCTAAAAACACCTTTATAATTGAAATGGGGCAATTTTTGACGAAGATATGGCCATTTATTTCAGGTAGACCCTATTTAATGCTTTCCTTATATTTTCTATTAATCAAAGAATATCCCTTAATATCTTTCTTAGATGAGTCGGAAGTCAAATTATTTTAATGCAGTTTTGTTCCAAAGATCAGTGAATTCTAAAAACACCTTTATAATTGAAATGGGGCAATTTTTGACGAAGATATGGCCATTTATTTCCAAGGTAGACACTATTTAATGCTTTCCATATATTTTCTATTTATCGAAGAATATCCCTTAATATCTTTCTTAGATGAGTCGGAAGTCAAATTATTTTAAAACAGTTTTGCTCCAAAGATCAAGTGAATTCTAAAAACACCTTTATAATTGAAATGGGGCAATTTTTGACGAAGATATGGCCATTTATTTCAAGGTTGACCCTATTTAATGCTTTCCATATATTTTCTATTTATCGAAGAATATCCCTTAATATCTTTCTTAGATGAGTCGGAAGTCAAATTATTTTAATGCAGTTTTGTTTCAAAGATCAAGTGAATTCTAAAAACACCTGTATAATTGAAATGGGGCAATTTTTGACGAAGATATGGCCATTTATTTCAAGGTAGACACTATTTGAATGTTTTGCTTATATTTTCTATTTATCGAAGAATATCCCTTAATATCTTTCTTAGATGAGTCAGAAGTCAAATTATTTTAATGCAGTTTTGTTCCAAAGATCGATTGAATTCTAAAAACACCTTTATAATTGAAATGGGGCAATTTTTGACGAAGATATGGCCATTTATTTCAAGGTAGACCCTATTTAATGCTTTCCATATATTTTCTATTTATCGAAGAATATCCCTTAATATCTTTCTTAGATGAGTCGGAAGTCAAATTATTTTAATGCAGTTTTGTTCAAAGATCGAGTGAATTCTAAAAACACCTTTATAATTGAAATGGGGCAATTTTTGATCGAAGATATGGCCATTTATTTCAAGGTAGACCCTATTTAATGCTTTCCATATATTTTCTATTTATCGAAGAATATCCCTTAATATCTTTCTTAGATGAGTCGGAAGTCAAATTATTTTTAATGCAGTTTTTGTTTCAAAGATCGAGTGAATTCTAAAAACACCTTTATAATTGAAATGGGGCAATTTTTTGACGAAGATATGGCCATTTATTTCAAGGTAGACCCTATTTAATGTTTGCCTTATATTTTCTATTAATCAGAAGAATATCCCTTAATATCTTTCTTAGATGAGTCGGAAGTCAAATTATTTTAATGCAGTTTTGTTCCAAAGATCAAGTGAATTCTAAAAACACCTTTATAATTGGAAATGGGGCAATTTTTGACGAAGATATGGCCATTTATTTCAAGGTTGACCCTATTTAATGTTTGGCTTATATTTTCTATTAATCGAAGAATATCCCTTAATATCTTTCTTAGATGAGTCGGAAGTCAAATTAGTTTAATGCAGTTTTGTTCCAAAGATCGAGTGAATTCTAAAAACACCTTTATAATTGAAATGGGGCAATTTTCGACGAAGATATGGCCATTTATTTCAAGGTAGACCCTATTTAATGCTTTCCATATATTTTCTATTTATCGAAGAATATCCCTTAATATCTTTCTTAGATGAGTCGGAAGTCAAATTATTTTAATGCAGTTTTGTTTCAAAGATTGAGTGAATTCTAAAAACACCTTTATAATTGAAATGGGGCAATTTTTTGACGAAGATATGGCCATTTATTTCAAGGTAGACCCTATTTAATGCTTTCCATATATTTTTCTGTTAATCGAAGAATATCCCTTAATATCTTTCTTAGATGAGTCGGAAGTCAAATTATTTAATGCAGTTTTGTTCCAAAAGATCGAGTGAATTCTAAAAACACCTTTATAATTGAAATAAGGCAATTTTTGACGAAGATATGGCCATTTATTTCAAGGTTGACCCAATTTAATGTTTGGCTTATATTTTCTATTAATCGAAGAATATCCCTTAATATCTTTCTTAGATGAGTCGGAAGTCAAATTATTTTAATGCAGTTTTGTTCCAAAGATCGAGTGAATTCTTAAAACACATGTATAATTGAAATGGGGCAATTTTTGACGAAGATATGGCCATTTATTTCAAGGTTGAACCCTATTTAATGCTTTCCCATATATTTTCTATTTATCGAAGAATATCCCCTTAATATCTTTCTTAGATGAGTCGGAAGTCAAATTATTTTAATGCAGTTTTGTTCCAAAGATTGAGTGAATTCTAAAAACACCTTTATAATTGAAGTGGGGCAATTTTTGACGAAGATATGTCCATTTATTTCAAGGTAGACCCTATTTAATGCTTTCCATATATTTTCTATTTATCGAATATCCCTTAATATCTTTCTTAGATGAGTCGGAAGTCAAATTATTTTAATGCAGTTTTGTTCCAAAGATCGAGTGAATTCTTAAAACACCTGTATAATTGAAATGGGGCAATTTTTGACGAAGATATGGCCATTTATTTCAAGGTTGACCCTATTTAATGTTAGGCTTATATTTTCTATTAATCGAAGAATATCCCTTAATATCTTTCTTAGATGAGTCGGAAGTCAAATTATTTTAATGCAGTTTTGTTCCAAAGATCGAGTGAATTCTAAAAACACCTTTATAATTGAAATGGGGCAATTTTTGACGAAGATATGGCCATTTATTTCAAGGTTGACCCTATTTAATGTTTGGCTTATATTTTCTATTAATCGAAGAATATCCCTTAATATCTTTCTTAGATGAGTCGGAAGTCAAATTATTTTAATGCAGTTTTGTTCCAAAGATCGAGTGAATTCTAAAAACACCTTTATAATTGAAATGGGGCAATTTTAGACGAAGATATGGCCATTTATTTCAAGGTAGACCCTATTTAATGCTTTCCATATATTTTCTATTTATCGAAGAATATCCCTTAATATCTTTCTTAGATGAGTCGGAAGTCAAATTAATTTAATGCAGTTTTGTTCCAAAGATCGAGTGAATTCTAAAAACACCTTTATAATTGAAATGAGGCAATTTTTGACGAAGATATGGCCATTTATTTCAAGGTTGACCCTATTTAATGCTTTCCATATATTTTCTATTTATCGAAGAATATCCCTTAATATCTGTCTTAGATAAGTCGGAAGTTAAATTAGTTTAATGCAGTTTTGTTCCAAAGATCGAGTGAATTCTAAAAACATCTTTATAATTGAAATGGGGGCAATTTTAGACGAAGATATGGCCATTTATTTTAAGGTTGACCCTATTTAATGATTTCCTTATATTTTCTATTTATCGAAGAATATCCCTTAATATCTTTCTTAGATGAGTCGGAAGTCAAATTATTTTAATGCAGTTTTTGTTTCAAAGATCGAGTGAATTCTAAAAACATCTTTATAATTGAAATAGGGCAATTTTAGACGAAGATATGGCCATTTATTTCAAGGTAGACTCTATTTAATGCTTTCCTTATACTTTCTATTTATCGAAGAATATCCCTTAATCTCTTTCTCTTTATGAGTCGGAAGACAAATTATTTTAATGCAGTTTTGTTCCAAAGATCAAGTGAATTCTAAAAACACCTTTATAATTGAAATGGGGCAATTTCTGACGAAGATATGGCCATTTATTTCAAGGTTGACCCTATTTAATGTTTGGCTTATATTTTCTATTAATCGAAGAATATCCCTTAATATCTTTCTTAGATGAGTCGGAAGTCAAATAATTTTAATGCAGTTTTGTTTCAAAGATCGAGTGAATTCTAAAAACACCTATATAATTGAAATGGGGCAATTTTTGACGAAGATATGGCCATTTATTTCAAGGTTGACCCTATTTAATGCTTTCCATATATTTTCTATTTATCGAAGAATATCCCTTAATATCTTTCTTAGATAAGTCGGAAGTCAAATTATTTTAATGCAGTTTTGTTACAAAGATTGAGTAAATTCTAAAAACACCTTTATAATTGAAATGGGGCAAGTTTTGACGAAGATATAGCCATTTATTTCAAGGTAGACCCTATTTAATACTTTCCAAATATTTTCTGTTAATCAAAGAATATCCCTTTATATCTTTCTTAGATGAGTCGGAAGTCAAATTATTTTAACGCAGTTTTATTCCAAAGATCGAGTGAATTCTAAAAACACCTTTATAATTGAAATGGACCAATTTTTTACGAAGATATGGCCATTTATTTCAAGGTAGACCCTATTTAATGCTTTCAATATATTTTCTATTTATCGAAGAATATCCCTTTAATACCTTTCTAAGATGAGTCGAAAGTCAAATTATTTTAATGCAGTTCTATTTCAAAGATCGAGTGAATTCTAAAAACACCTTTATAATTGAAATGGGGCAATTTTTGACGAAGATATGGCCATTTATTTCAAGGTAGACCCTATTTAATGCTTTCCATATATTTTCTATTTATCGAAGAATATCCCTTAATATCTTTCTTAGATGAGTCGGAAGTCAAATTATTTTAATGCAGTTTATTTTCAAAGATTGAGTGAATTCTAAAAACACCTTTATAATTGAAATGGGGCAATTTTTGACGAAGATATGGCCATTTATTTCAAGGTAGACCCTATTTAATGTTTTCCATATATTTTCTGTTAATCAAAGAATATCCCTTAATATCTTTCTTAGATGAGTCGGAAGTCAAATTATTTTAATGCAGTTTTGTTCCAAAGATCGAGTGAATTCTAAAAACACCTTTATAATTGAAATGGGGCAATTTTTGACGAAGATATGGCCATTTATTTCAAGGTTGACCCTATTTAATGTTTGGCTTATATTTTCTATTAATCGAAGAATATCCCTAAATATCTTTCTTAGATGAATCGGAAGTCAAATTAGTTTAATGCAGTTTTGTTCCAAAGATCGAGCGAATTCAAAAACACCTTTATAATTGAAATGGGGCAATTTTTGACGAAGATATGGCAATTTATTTCAAGGTAAACCCTATTTAATTATTTCCATATATTTTCTATTTATCGAAGAATATCCCTTAATATCTTTCTTAGATGAGTCGGAAGTCAAATTATTTTAATGCAGTTTTGTTTCAAAGATTGAGTGATTTCTAAAAACACCTTTATAATTGAAATGGGGCAATTTTTGACGAAGATATGGCCATTTATTTCAAGGTAGACCCTATTTAATGCTTTCCATATATTTTCTATTTATCGAAGAATATCCCTTAATATCTTTCTTAGATGAGTCGGAAGTCAAATTATTTAATGCAGTTTTGTTCCAAAAGATCGAGTGAATTCTAAAAACACCTTTATAATTGAAATAAGGCAATTTTTGACGAAGATATGGCCATTTATTTCAAGGTTGACCCAATTTAATGTTTGGCTTATATTTTCTATTAATCGAAGAATATCCCTTAATATCTTTCTTAGATGAGTCGGAAGTCAAATTATTTTAATGCAGTTTTGTTCCAAAGATCGAGTGAATTCTTAAAACACATGTATAATTGAAATGGGGCAGTTTTTGACGAAGATATGGCCATTTATTTCAAGGTAGACCCTATTTAATGTTTGGCTTATATTTTCTATTAATCGAAGAATATCCCTTAATATCTGTCTTAGATGAGTCGGAAGTCGAATTATTTTAATGCAGTTTTGTTCCAAAGATCGAGTGAATTCTAAAAACACCTTTATAATTGAAATGGGGCAATTTTTGACGAAGATATGTCCATTTATTTCAAGGTAGACCCTATTTAATGCTTTCCATATATTTTCTATTTATCGAAGAATATCCCTTAATATCTTTCTTAGATGAGTCGGAAGTCAAATTATTTTAATGCAGTTTTGTTCCAAAGATTGAGTGAATTCTTAAAACACCTGTATAATTGAAATGGGGCAATTTTTGACGAAGATATGGCCATTTATTTCAAGGTTGACCCTATTTAATGTTAGGCTTATATTTTCTATTAATCGAAGAATATCCCTTAATATCTTTCTTAGATAAGTCGAAAGTCGAATTATTTTAATGCAGTTTTGTTCCAAAGATCGAGTGAATTCTAAAAACACCTTTATAATTGAAATGGGGCAATTTTTGACGAAGATATGGCCATTTATTTCAAGGTTGACCCTATTTAATGTTTGGCTTATATTTTCTATTAATCGAAGAATATCCCTCAATATCTTTCTTAGATGAGTCGGAAGTCAAATTATTTTAATGCAGTTTTGTTCCAAAGATCGAGTGAATTCTAAAAACACCTTTATAATTGAAATGGGGCAATTTTTGACGAAGATATGGCCATTTATTTCAAGGTAAACGCTATTTAATGTTTGGCTTATATTTTCTATTAATCGAAGAATATCCCTTAATATCTTTCTTAGATGAGTCGGAAGTCGAATTATTTTAATGCAGTTTTGTTCCAAAGATCGAGTGATATCTAAAAACACCTTTATAATTGAAATGGGGCAATTTTTGACGAAGATATGGCCATTTATTTCAAGGTTGACCCTATTTAATGTTTGGCTTATATTTTCTATTAATCGAAGAATATCCCTTAATATCTTTCTTAGATGAGTCGGAAGTCAAATTATTTTAATGCAGTTTTGTTCCAAAGATCGAGTGAATTCTTAAAACACCTTTATAATTGAAATGGGGTAGTTTTTGACGAAGATATGGCCATTTATTTCAAGGTTGACCCTATTTAATGTTTGGCTTATATTTTCTATTAATCGAAGGTGAGTCGGAAGTCGAATTATTTTAATGCAGTTTTGTTCCAAAGATCGAGTGAATTCTAAAAACATCAATATAATTGAAATGGGGCAACTTTTGACGAAGATATGGCCATTTATTTCAAGGTAGGCCCTATTTAATGCTTTCCATATATTTTCTATTTATCAAAGAATATCCCTTAATATCTTTCTTAGATGAGTCGAAAGATAAATTATTTTAATGCAGTTTTATTTCAAAGATCGAGTGAATTCTAAAAACTTCTTTATAATTGAAATAGGGCAATTTTTGACGAAGATATGGCCATTTATTTCAAGGTTGACCCAATTTAATGTTTGCCTTATATTTTCTATTAATCAAAGAATATCTCTTAATATCTTTCTTAGATGAGTCGTAAGTCAAAATATTTTAATGCAGTTTTGTTCCAAAGATCGAGTGAATTCTAGAAACACCTTTATAATTGAAATGGGGCAATTTTTGACGAAGATATGGCCATTTATTTCAAGGTTGACCCTATTTAATGTTTGGCTTATATTTTCTATTTATCGAAGAATATCCCTTAATATCTTTCTTAGATGAGTCGGAAGTCAAATTATTTTAATGCAGTTTTGTTCCAAAGATCGAGTGAATTCTAAAAACACCTTTATAATTGAAATGGGGCAATTTTTGACGAAGATATGGCCATTTATTTCAAGGTTGACCCTATTTAATGTTTGGCTTATATTTTCTATTAATCGAAGAATATCCCTTTAATATCTTTCTTAGATGAGTCGGAAGTCAAATTATTTTAATGCAGTTTTGTTCCAAAGATCGAGTGAATTCTAAAAACACCTTTATAATTGAAATGGGGCAATTTTTGACGAAGATATGGCCATTTATTTCAAGGTAAACCCTATTTAATGTTTGGCTTATATTTTCTATTAATCGAAGAATATCCCTTAATATCTTTCTTAGATGAGTCGGAAGTCAAATTATTTTAATGCAGTTTTGTTCCAAAGA
>NW_025062946.1:0-82447 GCF_018153295.1 Drosophila grimshawi
TTAAAGTTTCTGTTTCAAAATTCAAACGGATGTATCTTCGCCAATAATTGTCAGAAGTTAGAATTTCTTTCAACATTATGAAGCCCTTTTTATATATTATGATTCTGCATCAAAAGCTGAAAATATGTAGTCTCGAAGTCATTTCGAGAAATTGACGTTTTAAGTTTCTGTTTCCAATTTCAAACGGATGTATCGTCGCCAATAATTGTCAGAAGTTAGAATTTCTTTCAACATTATGAAGCCCTTTTTATATATTTTGATTCTGCATCAAAAGCTGAAAAAATGTAGTCTCGAAGTCATTTCGAGAAATTGACGTTTTAAGTCTCTGTTTCCAAATCAAACGGGATGTATCTTCGCCAATAATGTCAGAAGTTAGAAATTTCTTTCAAACATTATGAAGCCCTTTTTATATGTTTTGATTCTGCATCAAAAGCTGAAAATATGTAGTCTCGAAGTCATTTCGAGAAATTGACGTTTTAAGTTTCTGTTTCCAAATTCAAACGGATGTATCTTCGCCAATAATTGTCAGAAGTTAGAATTTCTTTCAACATTATGAAGCCCTTTTTATATATTTTGACTCTGCATCAAAAGCTGAAAATATGTAGTCTCGAAGTCATTTCGAGAAATTGACGTTTTAAGTTTCTGTTTCCAAATTCAAACGGATGTATCTTCGCCAATAATTGTCAGAAGTTAGAATTTCTTTCAACAGTATGAAGCCCTTTTTATATATTTTGACTCTGCATCAAAAGCAGAAAATATGTAGTCTCGAAGTCATTTCGAGAAATTGACGTTGTAAGTTTCTGTTTCCAAATTCAAACGGATGTATCTTCGTCAATAATTGTCAGAAGTTAGAATTTCTTTCAACATTATGAAGCCCTTTTTATATATTTTGACTCTGCATCAAAAGCTGAAAATATGTAGTCTCGAAGTCATTTCGAGAAATTTACGTTTTAAGTTTCTGTTTCCAAATTCAAACGGATGTATCTTCGCCAATAATTGTCAGAAGTTAGAATTTCTTTTAACATTATGAAGCCCTTTTTATATATTTTGACTCTGCATCAAAAGCTGAAAATATGTAGTCTCGAAGTCATTTCGAGAAATTGACGTTTTAAGTTTCTGTTTCCAAACTCAAACGGATGTATCGTCGCCAATAATTGTCAGAAGTTAGAATTTCTTTCAACATTATGAATCCCTTTTTATATATTTTGACTCTGCATCAAAAGCTGAAAATATGTAGTCTCGAAGTCATTTCGAGAAATTGACGTTTTAAGTTTCTGTTTCCAAATTCAAATGGATGTATCTTCGCCAATAATTGTCAGAAGTTAGAATTTCTTTCAACATTATGAAGCCCTTTATATATATTTTGATTCTGCATCAAAAGCTGAAAATATGTAGTCTCGAAGTCATTTCGCGAAATTGACGTTTTAAGTTTCTGTTTCCAAATTCAAACGGATGTATCTTCGCCAATAATTGTCAGAAGTTAGAATTTCTTTCAACATTATGAAGCCCTTTTTATATATTTTGATTCTGCATCAAAAGCTGAAAATATGTAGTCTCGAAGTCATTTCGAGAAATTTACATTTTAAGTTTCTGTTTCCAAATTCAAACGGATGTATCTTCGCCAATAATTGTCAGAAGTTAGAATTTCTTTCAACATTATGAAGCCTTTTTATATATTTTGACTCTGCATCAAAAGCTGAAAATATGTAGTCTTGAAGTCATTTCGAGAAATTGACGTTTTAAGTTTCTGTTTCCAAATTCAAATGGATGTATCTTCGCCAATAATTGTCAGAAGTTAGAATTTCTTTCAACATTATGAAGCCCTTTTTATATATTTTGATTCTGCATCAAAAACTGAAAATATGTAGTCTCGAAGTCATTTCGAGAAATTGACGTTTAAAGTTTCTGTTTCAAAATTCAAACGGATGTATCTTCGCCAATAATTGGCAGAAGTTAGAATTTCTTTCAACATTATGAAGCCCTTTTTATATATTTTGACTGTGCATCAAAAGCTGAAAATATGTAGTCTCGAGTCATTTCGAGAATTGACGTTTTAAGTTTCTGTTTCCAATTTCAAACGGATGTATCGTCGCCAATAATTGTCAGAAGTTAGAATTTCTTTCAACATTATGAAGCCCTTTTTATATATTTTGACTCTGCATCAAAAGCTGAAATAATGTAGTCTCGAAGTCATTTCGAGAAATTGACGTTTTAAGTTTCTGTTTCCAAATTCAAACGGATGTATCTTCGCCAATAATTGTCAGAAGTTAGAATTTCTTTCAACATTATGAAGCCCTTTTTATATGTTTTGATTCTGCATCAAAAGCTGAAAATATGTAGTCTCGAAGTCATTTCGAGAAATTGACGGTTTAAGTTTCTGTTTCCAAATTCAAACGGATGTATCTTCGCCAATAATTGTCAGAAGTTAGAATTTCTTTCAACATTATGAAGCCCTTTTTATATATTTTGATTCTGCATCAAAAGCTGAAAATATGTTGTCTCGAAGTCATTTCGAGAAATTGACGTTTTAAGTTTCTGTTTCCAAATTCAAACGGATGTATCTTCGCCAATAATTGTCAGAAGTTAGAATTTCTTTCAACATTATGAAGCCCTTTTTATATGTTTTGATTCTGCATCAAAAGCTGAAAATATGTAGTCTCGAAGTCATTTCGAGAAATTGACGTTTTAAGTTTCTGTTTCCAAATTCAAACGGATGTATCTTCGCCAATAATTGTCAGAAGTTAGAATTTCTTTCAACATTATGAAGCCCTTTTTATATGTTTTGATTCTGCATCAAAAGCTGAAAATATGTAGTCTCGAAGTCATTTCGAGAAATTGACGTTTTAAGTTTCTGTTTCCAAATTCAAACGGATGTATCTTCGCCAATAATTGTCAGAAGTTAGAATTTCTTTCAACATTATGAAGCCCTTTTTATATATTTTGACTCTGCATCAAAAGCTGAAAATATGTAGTCTCGAAGTCATTTCGAGAAAATGACGTTTTAAGTTTCTGTTTCCAAATTCAAACGGATGTATCTTCGCCAATAATTGTCAGAAGTTAGAATTTTTTTCAACATTATGAAGCCCTTTTTATATATTTTGATTCTGCATCAAAAGCTGAAAATATGTAGTCTCGAAGTCATTTCGAGAAATTGACGTTTTAAGTTTCTGTTTCCAAATTCAAACGGATGTATCTTCGCCAATAATTGTCAGAAGTTAGAATTTCTTTCAACATTATGAAGCCCTTTTTATATATTTTGACTCTGCATCAAAAGCTGAAAATATGTAGTCTCGAAGTCATTTCGAGAAATTGACGTTTTAAGTTTCTGTTTCCAAATTCAAACGGATGTATCTTCGCCAATAATTGTCAGAAGTTAGAATTTCTTTCAACAGTATGAAGCCCTTTTTATATATTTTGACTCTGCATCAAAAGCTGAAAATATGTAGTCTCGAAGTCATTTCGAGAAATTGACGTTTTAAGTTTCTGTTTCCAAATTCAAACGGATGTATCTTCGTCAATAATTGTCAGAAGTTAGAATTTCTTTCAACATTATGAAGCCCTTTTTATATATTTTGATTCTGCATCAAAAGCTGAAAATATGTAGTCTCGAAGTCATTTCGAGAAATTTACGTTTTAAGTTTCTGTTTCCAAATTCAAACGGATGTATCTTCGCCAATAATTGTCAGAAGTTAGAATTTCTTTCAACATTATGAAGCCCTTTTTATATATTTTGACTCTGCATCAAAAGCTGAAAATATGTAGTCTCGAAGTCATTTCGAGAAATTGACGTTTTAAGTTTCTGTTTCCAAATTCAAATGGATGTATCTTCGCCAATAATTGTCAGAAGTTAGAATTTCTTTCAACATTATGAAGCCCTTCTTATATATTTTGATTCTGCATCAAAAGCTGAAAATATGTAGTCTCGAAGTCGTTTCGAGAAATTGACGTTTAAAGTTTCTGTTTCAAAATTCAAACGGATGTATCTTCGCCAATAATTGTCAGAAGTTAGAATTTCTTTCAACATTATGAAGCCCTTTTTATATATTATGATTCTGCATCAAAAGCTGAAAATATGTAGTCTCGAAGTCATTTCGAGAAATTGACGTTTTAAGTTTCTGTTTCCAATTTCAAACGGATGTATCGTCGCCAATAATTGTCAGAAGTTAGAATTTCTTTCAACATTATGAAGCCCTTTTTATATATTTTGACTCTGCATCAAAAGCTGAAATAATGTAGTCTCGAAGTCATTTCGAGAAATTGACGTTTTAAGTTTCTGTTTCCAAATTCAAACGGATGTATCTTCGCCAATAATTGTCAGAAGTTAGAATTTCTTTCAACATTATGAAGCCCTTTTTATATGTTTTGATTCTGCATCAAAAGCTGAAAATATGTAGTCTCGAAGTCATTTCGAGAAATTGACGTTTTAAGTTTCTGTTTCCAAATTCAAACGGATGTATCTTCGCCAATAATTGTCAGAAGTTAGAATTTCTTTCAACATTATGAAGCCCTTTTTATATATTTTGACTCTGCATCAATAGCTGAAAATATGTAGTCTCGAAGTCATTTCGAGAAATTGACGTTTTAAGTTTCTGTTTCCAAATTCAAACGGATGTATCTTCGCCAATAATTGTCAGAAGTTAGAATTTCTTTCAACAGTATGAAGCCCTTTTTATATATTTTGACTCTGCATCAAAAGCTGAAAATATGTAGTCTCGAAGTCATTTCGAGAAATTGACGTTGTAAGTTTCTGTTTCCAAATTCAAACGGATGTATCTTCGCCAATAATTGTCAGAAGTTAGAATTTCTTTCAACATTATGAAGCCCTTTTTATATATTTTGACTCTGCTTCAAAAGCTGAAAATATGTAGTCTCGAAGTCATTTCGAGAAATTGACGTTTTAAGTTTCTGTTTCCAAATTCAAACGGATGTATCTTCGCCAATAATTGTCAGAAGTTAGAATTTCTTTCAACATTATGAAGCCCTTTTTATATATTTTGACTCTGCATCAAAAGCTGAAAATATGTAGTCTCGAAGTCATTTCGAGAAATTGACGTTTTAAGTTTCTGTTTCCAAATTCAAACGGATGTATCTTCGCCAATAATTGTCAGAAGTTAGAATTTCTTTCAACATTATGAAGCCCTTTTTATATATTTTGATTCTGCATCAAAAGCTGAAAATATGTAGTCTCGAAGTCGTTTCGAGAAATTGACGTTTAAAGTTTCTGTTTCCAAATTCAAACGGATGTATCTTCGCCAATAATTGTCAGAAGTTAGAATTTCTTTCAACATTATGAACCCCTTTTTATATATTTTGATTCTGCATCAAAAGCTGAAAATATGTAGTCTCGAAGTCATTTCGAGAAATTGACGTTTTAAGTTTCTGTTTCCAATTTCAAACGGATGTATCGTCGCCAATAATTGTCAGAAGTTAGAATTTCTTTCAACATTATGAAGCCCTTTTTATATATTTTGACTCTGCATCAAAAGCTGAAATAATGTAGTCTCGAAGTCATTTCGAGAAATTGACGTTTTAAGTTTCTGTTTCCAAATTCAAACGGATGTATCTTCGCCAATAATTGTCAGAAGTTAGAATTTCTTTCAACATTATGAAGCCCTTTTTATATGTTTTGATTCTGCATCAAAAGCTGAAAATATGTAGTCTCGAAGTCATTTCGAGAAATTGACGTTTTAAGTTTCTGTTTCCAAATTCAAACGGATGTATCTTCGCCAATAATTGTCAGAAGTTAGAATTTCTTTCAACATTATGAAGCCCTTTTTATATATTTTGATTCTGCATCAAAAGCTGAAAATATGTTGTCTCGAAGTCATTTCGAGAAATTTACGTTTTAAGTTTCTGTTTCCAAATTCAAACGGATGTATCTTCGCCAATAATTGTCAGAAGTTAGAATTTCTTTCAACAGTATGAAGCCCTTTTTATATATTTTGACTCTGCATCAAATGCTGAAAATATGTAGTCTCGAAGTCATTTCGAGAAATTGACGTTTTAAGTTTCTGTTTCCAAATTCAAACGGATGTACGAGTATCTTCGTCAATAATTGTCAGAAGTTAGAATTTCTTTCAACATTATGAAGCCCTTTTTATATATTTGGACTCTGCATCAAAAGCTGAAAATATGTAGTCTCGAAGTCATTTCGAGAAATTTACGTTTTAAGTTTCTGTTTCCAAATTCAAATGGATGTATCTTCGCCAATAATTGTCAGAAGTTAGAATTTCTTTCAACATTATGAAGCCCTTTTTATATATTTTGACTCTGCATCAAAAGCTGAAAATATGTAGTCTCGAAGTCATTTCGAGAAATTGACGTTTTAAGTTTCTGTTTCCAAATTCAAATGGATGTATCTTCGCCAATAATTGTCAGAAGTTAGAATTTCTTTCAACATTATGAAGCCCTTTTTATATATTTTGATTCTGCATCAAAAGCTGAAAATATGTAGTCTCGAAGTCGTTTCGAGAAATTGACGTTTTAAGTTTCTGTTTCCAAATTCAAACGGATGTATCTTCGTCAATAATTGTCAAAAGTTAGAATTTCTTTCAACATTATGAAGCCCTTTTTATATATTTTGACTCTGCATCAAAAGCTGAAAATATGTAGTCTCGAAGTCATTTCGAGAAATTTACGTTTTAAGTTTCTGTTTCCAAATTCAAATGGATGTATCTTCGCCAATAATTGTCAGAAGTTAGAATTTCTTTCAACATTATGAAGCCCTTTTTATATATTTTGACTCTGCATCAAAAGCTGAAAATATGTAGTCTCGAAGTCATTTCGAGAAATTGACGTTTTAAGTTTCTGTTTCCAAATTCAAACGGATGTATCTTCGCCAATAATTGTCAGAAGTTAGAATTTCTTTCAACATTATGAAGCCCTTTTTATATATTTTGATTCTGCATCAAAAGCTGAAAATATGTAGTCTCGAAGTCGTTTCGAGAAATTGACGTTTAAAGTTTCTGTTTCAAAATTCAAACGGATGTATCTTCGCCAATAATTGTCAGAAGTTAGAATTTCTTTCAACATTATGAAGCCCTTTTTATATATTATGATTCTGCATCAAAAGCTGAAAATATGTAGTCTCGAAGTCATTTCGAGAAATTGACGTTTTAAGTTTCTGTTTCCAATTTCAAACGGATGTATCGTCGCCAATAATTGTCAGAAGTTAGAATTTCTTTCAACATTATGAAGCCCTTTTTATATATTTTGACTCTGCATCAAAAGCTGAAATAATGTAGTCTCGAAGTCATTTCGAGAAATTGACGTTTTAAGTTTCTGTTTCCAAATTCAAACGGATGTATCTTCGCCAATAATTGTCAGAAGTTAGAATTTCTTTCAACATTATGAAGCCCTTTTTATATGTTTTGATTCTGCATCAAAAGCTGAAAATATGTAGTCTCGAAGTCATTTCGAGAAATTGACGTTTTAAGTTTCTGTTTCCAAATTCAAACGGATGTATCTTCGCCAATAATTGTCAGAAGTTAGAATTTCTTTCAACATTATGAAGCCCTTTTTATATATTTTGATTCTGCATCAAAAGCTGAAAATATGTTGTCTCGAAGTCATTTCGAGAAATTTACGTTTTAAGTTTCTGTTTCCAAATTCAAATGGATGTATCTTCGCCAATAATTGTCAGAAGTTAGAATTTCTTTCAACATTATGAAGCCCTTTTTATATATTTTGACTCTGCATCAAAAGCTGAAAATATGTAGTCTCGAAGTCATTTCGAGAAATTGACGTTTTAAGTTTCTGTTTCCAAATTCAAATGGATGTATCTTCGCCAATAATTGTCAGAAGTTAGAATTTCTTTCAACATTATGAAGCCCTTTTTATATATTTTGATTCTGCATCAAAAGCTGAAAATATGTAGTCTCGAAGTCATTTCGAGAAATTGACGTTTAAAGTTTCTGTTTCCAAATTCAAACGGATGTATCTTCGCCAATAATTGTCAGAAGTTAGAATTTCTTTCAACATTATGAAGCCCTTTTTATATATTTTGACTCTGCATCAAAAGCTGAAAATATATAGTCTCGAAGTCATTTCGAGAAATTGACGTTTTAAGTTTCTGTTTCCAAATTCAAACGGATGTATCTTCGCCAATAATTGTCAGAAGTTAGAATTTCTTTCAACATTATGAAGCCCTTTTTATATATTTTGACTCTGCATCAAAAGCTGAAAATATGTAGTCTCGAAGTCATTTCGAGAAATTTACGTTTTAAGTTTCTGTTTCCAAATTCAAACGGATGTATCTTCGCCAATAATTGTCAGAAGTTAGAATTTCTTTCAACAGTATGAAGCCCTTTTTATATATTTTGACTCTGCATCAAAAGCTGAAAATATGTAGTCTCGAAGTCATTTCGAGAAATTGACGTTTTAAGTTTCTGTTTCCAAATTCAAACGGATGTATCTTCGTCAATAATTGTCAGAAGTTAGAATTTCTTTCAACATTATGAAGCCCTTTTTATATATTTTGACTCTGCATCAAAAGCTGAAAATATGTAGTCTCGAAGTCATTTCGAGAAATTTACGTTTTAAGTTTCTGTTTCCAAATTCAAACGGATGTATCTTCGCCAATAATTGTCAGAAGTTAGAATTTCTTTCAACATTATGAAGCCCTTTTTATATATTTTGACTCTGCATCAAAAGCTGAAAATATGTAGTCTCGAAGTCATTTCGAGAAATTGACGTTTTAAGTTTCTGTTTCCAAATTCAAATGGATGTATCTTCGCCAATAATTGTCAGAAGTTAGAATTTCTTTCAACATTATGAAGCCCTTTTTATATATTTTGATTCTGCATCAAAAGCTGAAAATATGTAGTCTCGAAGTCGTTTCGAGAAATTGACGTTTAAAGTTTCTGTTTCAAAATTCAAACGGATGTATCTTCGCCAATAATTGTCAGAAGTTAGAATTTCTTTCAACATTATGAAGCCCTTTTTATATATTATGATTCTGCATCAAAAGCTGAAAATATGTAGTCTCGAAGTCATTTCGAGAAATTGACGTTTTTAGTTTCTGTTTCCAATTTCAAACGGATGTATCGTCGCCAATAATTGTCAGAAGTTAGAATTTCTTTCAACATTATGAAGCCCTTTTTATATATTTTGACTCTGCATCAAAAGCTGAAATAATGTTGTCTCGAAGTCATTTCGAGAAATTTACGTTTTAAGTTTCTGTTTCCAAATTCAAACGGATGTATCTTCGCCAATAATTGTCAGAAGTTAGAATTTCTTTCAACATTATGAAGCCCTTTTTATATATTTTGACTCTGCATCAAATGCTGAAAATATGTAGTCTCGAAGTCATTTCGAGAAATTGACGTTTTAAGTTTCTGTTTCCAAATTCAAACGGATGTACGAGTATCTTCGTCAATAATTGTCAGAAGTTAGAATTTCTTTCAACATTATGAAGCCCTTTTTATATATTTGGACTCTGCATCAAAAGCTGAAAATATGTAGTCTCGAAGTCATTTCGAGAAATTGACGTTTTAAGTTTCTGTTTCCAAATTCAAACGGATGTATCTTCGCCAATAATTGTCAGAAGTTAGAATTTCTTTCAACATTATGAAGCCCTTTTTATATATTTTGACTCTGCATCAAAAGCTGAAAATATGTAGTCTCGAAGTCATTTCGAGAAATTGACGTTTTAAGTTTCTGTTTCCAAATTCAAATGGATGTATCTTCGCCAATAATTGTCAGAAGTTAGAATTTCTTTCAACATTATGATGCCCTTTTTATATATTTTGATTCTGCATCAAAAGCTGAAAATATGTAGTCTCGAAGTCATTTCGAGAAATTGACGTTTTAAGTTTCTGTTTCCAAATTCAAACGGATGTATCTTCGTCAATAATTGTCAGAAGTTAGAATTTCTTTCAACATTATGAAGCCCTTTTTATATATTTTGACTCTGCATCAAAAGCTGAAAATATGTAGTCTCGAAGTCATTTCGAGAAATTTACGTTTTAAGTTTCTGTTTCCAAATTCAAACGGATGTATCTTCGCCAATAATTGTCAGAAGTTAGAATTTCTTTCAACATTATGAAGCCCTTTTTATATATTTTGACTCTGCATCAAAAGCTGAAAATATGTAGTCTCGAAGTCATTTCGAGAAATTGACGTTTTAAGTTTCTGTTTCCAAATTCAAATGGATGTATCTTCGCCAATAATTGTCAGAAGTTAGAATTTCTTTCAACATTATGAAGCCCTTTTTATATATTTTGATTCTGCATCAAAAGCTGAAAATATGTAGTCTCGAAGTCGTTTCGAGAAATTGACGTTTAAAGTTTCTGTTTCAAAATTCAAACGGATGTATCTTCGCCAATAATTGTCAGAAGTTAGAATTTCTTTCAACATTATGAAGCCCTTTTTATATATTATGATTCTGCATCAAAAGCTGAAAATATGTAGTCTCGAAGTCATTTCGAGAAATTGACGTTTTAAGTTTCTGTTTCCAATTTCAAACGGATGTATCGTCGCCAATAATTGTCAGAAGTTAGAATTTCTTTCAACATTATGAAGCCCTTTTTAT
Source organism: Drosophila grimshawi (assembly GCF_018153295.1). Classification (NCBI taxonomy): domain Eukaryota; kingdom Metazoa; phylum Arthropoda; class Insecta; order Diptera; family Drosophilidae; genus Drosophila; species Drosophila grimshawi. The sequence continues at coordinate 10,532 of NW_025062946.1, forward strand.
ATATTTTGACTCTGCATCAAAAGCTGAAATAATGTAGTCTCGAAGTCATTTCGAGAAATTGACGTTTTAAGTTTCTGTTTCCAAATTCAAACGGATGTATCTTCGCCAATAATTGTCAGAAGTTAGAATTTCTTTCAACATTATGAAGCCCTTTTTATATATTTTGATTCTGCATCAAAAGCTGAAAATATGTAGTCTCGAAGTCATTTCGAGAAATTGACGTTTTAAGTTTCTGTTTCCAAATTCAAACGGATGTATCTTCGCCAATAATTGTCAGAAGTTAGAATTTCTTTCAACATTATGAAGCCCTTTTTATATATTTTGATTCTGCATCAAAAGCTGAAAATATGTTGTCTCGAAGTCATTTCGAGAAATTTACGTTTTAAGTTTCTGTTTCCAAATTCAAACGGATGTATCTTCGCCAATAATTGTCAGAAGTTAGAATTTCTTTCAACATTATGAAGCCCTTTTTATATATTTTGACTCTGCATCAAATGCTGAAAATATGTAGTCTCGAAGTCATTTCGAGAAATTGACGTTTTAAGTTTCTGTTTCCAAATTCAAACGGATGTACGAGTATCTTCGTCAATAATTGTCAGAAGTTAGAATTTCTTTCAACATTATGAAGCCCTTTTTATATATTTGGACTCTGCATCAAAAGCTGAAAATATGTAGTCTCGAAGTCATTTCGAGAAATTTACGTTTTAAGTTTCTGTTTCCAAATTCAAACGGATGTATCTTCGCCAATAATTGTCAGAAGTTAGAATTTCTTTCAACATTATGAAGCCCTTTTTATATATTTTGACTCTGCATCAAAAGCTGAAAATATGTAGTCTCGAAGTCATTTCGAGAAATTGACGTTTTAAGTTTCTGTTTCCAAATTCAAATGGATGTATCTTCGCCAATAATTGTCAGAAGTTAGAATTTCTTTCAACATTATGAAGCCCTTTTTATATATTTTGATTCTGCATCAAAAGCTGAAAATATGTAGTCTCGAAGTCATTTCGAGAAATTGACGTTTTAAGTTTCTGTTTCCAAAATTCAAACGGATGTATCTTTCGCCAATAATTGTCAGAAGTTAGAATTTCTTTCAACATTATGAAGCCCTTTTTATATATTTTGACTCTGCATCAAAAGCTGAAAATATGTAGTCTCGAAGTCATTTCGAGAAATTGACGTTTTAAGTTTCTGTTTCCAAACTCAAACGGATGTATCTTCGCCAATAATTGTCAGAAGTTAGAATTTCTTTCAAGATTATGAAGCCCTTTTTATATATTTTGACTCTGCATCAAAAGCTGAAATAATGTAGTCTCGAAATCATTTCGAGAAATTGACGTTTTAAGTTTCTGTTTCCAAATTCAAACGGATGTATCTTCGCCAATAATTGTCAGAAGTTAGAATTTCTTTCAACATTATGAAGCCCTTTTTATATATTTTGATTCTGTATCAAAAGCTGAAAATATGTAGTCTCGAAGTCATTTCGAGAAATTGACGTTTTAAGTTTCTGTTTCCAAATTCAAACGGATGTATCTTCGCCAATAATTGTCAGAAGTTAGAATTTCTTTCAACATTATGAAGCCCTTTTTATATATTTTGATTCTGCATCAAAAGCTGAAAATATGTAGTCTCGAAGTCATTTCGAGAAATTGACGTTTTAAGTTTCTGTTTCCAAATTCAAACGGATGTATCTTCGCCAATAATTGTCAGAAGTTAAAATTTCTTTCAACATTATGAAGCCCTTTTTATATAATTTGACTATGCATCAAAAGCTGAAAATATGTAGTCTCGAAGTCATTTCGAGAAATTGACGTTTTAAGTTTCTGTTTCCAAATTCAAACGGATGTATCTTCGCCAATAATTGTCAGAAATTAGAATTTCTTTCAACATTATGAAGCCCTTTTTATATATTTTGATTCTGCATCAAAAGCTGAAAATATGTAGTCTCGAAGTCATTTCGAGAAATTGACGTTTTAAGTTTCTGTTTCCAAATTCAAACGGATGTATCTTCGCCAATAATTGTCAGAAGTTAGAATTTCTTTCAACATTATGAAGCCCTTTTTATATATTTTGACTCTGCATCAAAAGCTGAAAATATGTAGTCTCGAAGTCATTTCGAGAAATTGACGTTTTAAGTTTCTGTTTCCAAATTCAAACGGATGTATCTTCGTCAATAATTGTCAGAAGTTAGAATTTGTTTCAACATTATGAAGCCCTTTTTATATATTTTGACTCTGCACCAAAAGCTGAAAATATGTAGTCTCGAAGTCATTTCGAGAAATTTACGTTTTAAGTTTCTGTTTCCAAATTCAAATGGATGCATCTTCGCCAATAATTGTCAGAAGTTAGAATTTCTTTCAACATTATGAAGCCCTTTTTATATATTTTGATTCTGCATCAAAAGCTGAAAATATGTAGTCTCGAAGTCATTTCGAGAAATTGACGTTTTAAGTTTCTGTTTCCAAATTCAAATGGATGTATCTTCGCCAATAATTGTCAGAAGTTAGAATTTCTTTCAACATTATGAAGCCCTTTTTATATATTTTGATTCTGCATCAAAAGCTGAAAATATGTAGTCTCGAAGTCATTTCGAGAAATTGACGTTTAAAGTTTCTGTTTCAAAATTCAAACGGATGTATCTTCACCAATAATTGTCAGAAGTTAGAATTTCTTTCAACATTATGAAGCCCTTTTTATATATTTTGATTCTGCATCAAAAGCTGAAAATATGTAGTCTCGAAGTCATTTCGAGAAATTGACGTTTTAAGTTTCTGTTTCCAAATTCAAACGGATGTATCTTCGCCAATAATTGTCAGAAGTTAGAATTTCTTTCAACATTATGAAGCCCTTTTTATATATTTTGACTATGCATCAAAAGCTGAAAATATGTAGTCTCGAAGTCATTTCGAGAAATTGACGTTTTAAGTTTCTGTTTCCAAACTCAAACGGATGTATCGTCGCCAATAATTGTCAGAAGTTAGAATTTCTTTCAACATTATGAAGCCCTTTTTATATATTTTGACTCTGCATCAAAAGCTGAAATAATGTAGTCTCGAAGTCATTTCGAGAAATTGACGTTTTAAGTTTCTGTTTCCAAATTCAAACGGATGTATCTTCGCCAATAATTGTCAGAAGTTAGAATTTCTTTCAACATTATGAAGCCCTTTTTATATGTTTTGATTCTGCATCAAAAGCTGAAAATATGTAGTCCCGAAGTCATTTCGAGAAATTGACAGAAGTTAGAATTTCTTTCAACATTATGAAGCCCTTTTTATATATTTTGATTCTGCATCAAAAGCTGAAAATATGTAGTCTCGAAGTCATTTCGAGAAATTGACGTTTAAAGTTTCTGTTTCCAAATTCAAACGGATGTATCTTCGCCAATAATTGTCAGAAGTTAGAATTTCTTTCAACATTATGAAGCCCTTTTTATATATTTTGACTCTGCATCAAAAGCTGAAAATATGTAGTCTCGAAGTCATTTCGAGAAATTGACGTTTTAAGTTTCTGTTTCCAAATTCAAACGGATGTATCTTCGTCAATAATTGTCAGAAGTTAGAATTTCTTTCAACATTATGAAGCCCTTTTTATATATTTTGATTCTGCATCAAAAGCTGAAAATATGTAGTCTCGAAGTCATTTCGAGAAATTGACGTTTTAAGATTCTGTTTCCAAATTCAAACGGATGTATCTTCGCCAATAATTGTCAGAAGTCAGAATTTCTTTCAACATTATGAAGCCCTTTTTATATATTTTGATTCTGCATCAAAAGCTGAAAATATGTAGTCTCGAAGTCATTTCGAGAAATTGACGTTTTAAGTTTCTGTTTCCAAACTCAAACGGATGTATCTTCGCCAATAATTGTCAGAAGTTAGAATTTCTTTCAACATTATGAAGCCCTTTTTATATATTTTGACTCTGCATCAAAAGCTGAAAATATGTAGTCTCAAAGTCATTTCGAGAAATTGACGTTTTAAGTTTCTGTTTCCAAATTCAAACGGATGTATCTTCGCCAATAATTGTCAGAAGTTAGAATTTCTTTCAACATTATGAAGCCCTTTTTATATATTTTGATTCTGCATCAAAAGCTGAAAATATGTAGTCTCGAAGTCATTTCGAGAAATTGACGTTTTAAGTTTCTGTTTCCAAATTCAAACGGATGTATCTTCGCCAATAATTGTCAGAAGTTAGAATTTCTTTCAACATTATGAAGCCCTTTTTATATATTTTGACTCTGCATCAAAAGCTGAAAATATGTAGTCTCGAAGTCATTTCGAGAAATTGACGTTTTAAGTTTCTGTTTCCAAATTCAAACGGATGTATCTTCGCCAATAATTGTCAGAAGTTAGAATTTCTTTCAACAGTATGAAGCCCTTTTTATATATTTTGACTCTGCATCAAAAGCTGAAAATATGTAGTCTCGAAGTCATTTCGAGAAATTGACGTTTTAAGTTTCTGTTTCCAAATTCAAACGGATGTATCTTCGTCAATAATTGTCAGAAGTTAGAATTTCTTTCAACATTATGAAGCCCTTTTTATATATTTTGACTCTGCATCAAAAGCTGAAAATATGTAGTCTCGAAGTCATTTCGAGAAATTTACGTTTTAAGTTTCTGTTTCCAAATTCAAACGGATGTATCTTCGCCAATAATTGTCAGAAGTTAGAATTTCTTTCAACATTATGAAGCCCTTTTTATATATTTTGACTCTGCATCAAAAGCTGAAAATATGTAGTCTCGAAGTCATTTCGAGAAATTGACGTTTTAAGTTTCTGTTTCCAAATTCAAATGGATGTATCTTCGCCAATAATTGTCAGAAGTTAGAATTTCTTTCAACATTATGAAGCCCTTTTTATATATTTTGATTCTGCATCAAAAGCTGAAAATATGTAGTCTCGAAGTCGTTTCGAGAAATTGACGTTTAAAGTTTCTGTTTCAAAATTCAAACGGATGTATCTTCGCCAATAATTGTCAGAAGTTAGAATTTCTTTCAACATTATGAAGCCCTTTTTATATATTATGATTCTGCATCAAAAGCTGAAAATATGTAGTCTCGAAGTCATTTCGAGAAATTGACGTTTTAAGTTTCTGTTTCCAATTTCAAACGGATGTATCGTCGCCAATAATTGTCAGAAGTTAGAATTTCTTTCAACATTATGAAGCCCTTTTTATATATTTTGACTCTGCATCAAAAGCTGAAATAATGTAGTCTCGAAGTCATTTCGAGAAATTGACGTTTTAAGTTTCTGTTTCCAAATTCAAACGGATGTATCTTCGCCAATAATTGTCAGAAGTTAGAATTTCTTTCAACATTATGAAGCCCTTTTTATATGTTTTGATTCTGCATCAAAAGCTGAAAATATGTAGTCTCGAAGTCATTTCGAGAAATTGACGTTTTAAGTTTCTGTTTCCAAATTCAAACGGATGTATCTTCGCCAATAATTGTCAGCAGTTAGAATTTCTTTCAACATTATGAAGCCCTTTTTATATATTTTGATTCTGCATCAAAAGCTGAAAATATGTTGTCTCGAAGTCATTTCGAGAAATTTACGTTTTAAGTTTCTGTTTCCAAATTCAAACGGATGTATCTTCGCCAATAATTGTCAGAAGTTAGAATTTCTTTCAACAGTATGAAGCCCTTTTTATATATTTTGACTCTGCATCAAAAGCTGAAAATATGTAGTCTCGAAGTCATTTCGAGAAATTGACGTTTTAAGTTTCTGTTTCCAAATTCAAACGGATGTATCTTCGCCAATAATTGTCAGAAGTTAGAATTTCTTTCAACAGTATGAAGCCCTTTTTATATATTTTGACTCTGCATCAAAAGCTGAAAATATGTAGTCTCGAAGTCATTTCGAGAAATTGACGTTTTAAGTTTCTGTTTCCAAATTCAAACGGATGTACGAGTATCTTCGTCAATAATTGTCAGAAGTTAGAATTTCTTTCAACATTATGAAGCCCTTTTTATATATTTGGACTCTGCATCAAAAGCTGAAAATATGTAGTCGCGAAGTCATTTCGAGAAATTGACGTTTTAAGTTTCTGTTTCCAAATTCAAATGGATGTATCTTCGCCAATAATTGTCAGAAGTTAGAATTTCTTTCAACATTATGAAGCCCTTTTTATATATTTTGACTCTGCATCAAAAGCTGAAAATATGTAGTCTCGAAGTCATTTCGAGAAATTGACGTTTTAAGTTTCTGTTTCCAAATTCAAATGGATGTATCTTCGCCAATAATTGTCAGAAGTTAGAATTTCTTTCAACATTATGAAGCCCTTTTTATATATTTTGATTCTGCATCAAAAGCTGAAAATATGTAGTCTCGAAGTCATTTCGAGAAATTGACGTTTAAAGTTTCTGTTTCAAAATTCAAACGGATGTATCTTCGCCAATAATTGTCAGAAGTTAGAATTTCTTTCAACATTATGAAGCCCTTTTTATATATTTTGACTCTGCATCAAAAGCTGAAAATATGTAGTCTCGAAGTCATTTCGAGAAATTGACGTTTTAAGTTTCTGTTTCCAAACTCAAACGGATGTATCGTCGCCAATAATTGTCAGAAGTTAGAATTTCTTTCAAGATTATGAAGCCCTTTTTATATATTTTGACTCTGCATCAAAAGCTGAAATAATGTAGTCTCGAAATCATTTCGAGAAATTGACGTTTTAAGTTTCTGTTTCAAATTCAAACCGGATGTATCTTCGCCAATAATTGTCAGAAGTTAGAATTTCTTTCAACATTATGAAGCCCTTTTTATATGTTTTGATTTCTGTATCAAAAGCTGAAAATATGTAGTCTCGAAGTCATTTCGAGAAATTGACGTTTTAAGTTTCTGTTTCCAAATTCAAACGGATGTATCTTCGCCAATAATTGTCAGAAGTTAGAATTTCTTTCAACATTATGAAGCCCTTTTTATATATTTTGATTCTGCATCAAAAGCTGAAAATATGTAGTCTCGAAGTCATTTCGAGAAATTGACGTTTTAAGTTTCTGTTTCCAAATTCAAACGGATGTATCTTCGCCAATAATTGTCAGAAGTTAGAATTTCTTTCAACATTATGAAGCCCTTTTTATATATTTTGACTCTGCATCAAAAGCTGAAAATATGTAGTCTCGAAGTCATTTCGAGAAATTGACGTTTTAAGTTTCTGGTTCCAAATTCAAATGGATGCATCTTCGCCAATAATTGTCAGAAGTTAGAATTTCTTTCAACATTATGAAGCCCTTTTTATATATTTTGATTCTGCATCAAAAGCTGAAAATATGTAGTCTCGAAGTCATTTCGAGAAATTGACGTTTTAAGTTTCTGTTTCCAAATTCAAACGGATGTATCTTCGCCAATAATTGTCAGAAGTTAGAATTTCTTTCAACATTATGAAGCCCTTTTTATATATTTTGACTCTGCATCAAAAGCTGAAAATATGTAGTCTCGAAGTCATTTCGAGAAATTGACGTTTTAAGTTTCTGTTTCCAAATTCAAACGGATGTATCTTCGCCAATAATTGTCAGAAGTTAGAATTTCTTTCAACATTATGAAGCCCTTTTTATATATTTTGACTCTGCATCAAAAGCTGAAAATATGTAGTCTCGAAGTCATTTCGAGAAATTGACGGTTTAAGTTTCTGTTTCCAAATTCAAACGGATGTATCTTCGTCAATAATTGTCAGAAGTTAGAATTTGTTTCAACATTATGATGCCCTTTTTATATATTTTGACTCTGCACCAAAAGCTGAAAATATGTAGTCTCGAAGTCATTTCGAGAAATTTACGTTTTAAGTTTCTGTTTCCAAATTCAAATGGATGCATCTTCGCCAATAATTGTCAGAAGTTAGAATTTCTTTCAACATTATGAAGCCCTTTTTATATATTTTGACTATGCATCAAAAGCTGAAAATATGTAGTCTCGAAGTCATTTCGAGAAATTGACGTTTTAAGTTTCTGTTTCCAAATTCAAACGGATGTATCGTCGCCAATAATTGTCAGAAGTTAGAATTTCTTTCAACATTATGAAGCCCTTTTTATATATTTTGACTCTGCATCAAAAGCTGAAAAATATGTAGTCTCGAAGTCATTTCGAGAAATTGACGTTTTAAGTTTCTGTTTCCAAATTCAAACGGATGTATCTTCGCCAATAATTGTCAGAAGTTAGAATTTCTTTCAACATTATGAAGCCCTTTTTATATATTTTGACTCTGCATCAAAAGCTGAAAATATGTAGTCCCGAAGTGATTTCGAGAAATTGACGTTTTAAGTTTCTGTTTCCAAATTGAAACGGATGTATCTTCGCCAATAATTGTCAGAAGTTAGAATTTCTTTCAACATTATGAAGCCCTTTTTATATATTTTGACTCTGCATCAAAAGCTGAAAATATGTAGTCTCGAAGTCATTTCGAGAAATTGACGTTTTAAGTTTCTGTTTCCAAATTCAAACGGATGTATCTTCGCCAATAATTGTCAGAAGTTAGAATTTCTTTCAACATTATGAAGCCCTTTTTATATATTTTGATTCTGCATCAAAAGCTGAAAATATGTAGTCTCGAAGTCATTTCGAGAAATTGACGGTTTAAGTTTCTGTTTCCAAATTCAAACGGATGTATCTTCGCCAATAATTGTCAGAAGTTAGAATTTCTTTCAACATTATGAAGCCCTTTTTATATATTTTGACTCTGCATCAAAAGCTGAAAATATGTAGTCTCGAAGTCATTTCGAGAAATTGACGTTTTAAGTTTCTGTTTCCAAATTCAAATGGATGTATCTTCGCCAATAATTGTCAGAAGTTAGAATTTCTTTCAACATTATGAAGCCCTTTTTATATATTTTGATTCTGCATCAAAAGCTGAAAATATGTAGTCTCGAAGTCATTTCGAGAAATTGACGTTTTAAGTTTCTGTTTCCAAATTCAAACGGATGTATCTTCGCCAATAATTGTCAGAAGTTAGAATTTCTTTCAACATTATGAAGCCCTTTTTATATATTTTGATTCTGCATCAAAAGCTGAAAATATGTTGTCTCGAAGTCATTTCGAGAAATTGACGTTTTAAGTTTTTGTTTCCAAATTCAAACGGATGTATCTTCGCCAATAATTGTCAGAAGTTAGAATTTCTTTCAACATTATGAAGCCCTATTTATATATTTTGACTCTGCATCAAAAGCTGAAAATATGTAGTCTCGAAGTCATTTCGAGAAATTGACGTTTTAAGTTTCTGTTTCCAAACTCAAACGGATGTATCTTCGCCAATAATTGTCAGAAGTTAGAATTTCTTTCAACATTATGAAGCCCTTTTTATATACTTTGATTCTGCATCAAAAGCTGAAAATATGTTGTCTCGAAGTCATTTCGAGAAATTGACGTTTTAAGTTTCTGTTTCCAAATTCAAACGGATGTATCTTCGCCAATAATTGTCAGAAGTTATAATTTCTTTCAACATTATGAAGCCCTTTTTATATATTTTGATTCTGCATCAAAAGCTGAAAATATGTAGTCTTGAAGTCAATTCGAGAAATTGACGTTTTAAGTTTCTGTTTCCAAATTCAAACGGATGTATCTTCGCCAATAATTGTCAGAAGTTAGAATTTCTTTCAGCATTATGAAGCCCTTTTTATATATTTTGACTCTGCATCAAAAGCTGAAAATATGTAGTCTCGAAGTCATTTCGAGAAATTGACGTTTTAAGTTTCTGTTTCCAAATTCAAACGGAAGTATCTTCGCCAATAATTGTCAGAAGTTAGAATTTCTTTCAACATTATGAAGCCCTTTTTATATATTTTGATTCTGCATTAAAAGCTGAAAATATGTAGTCTCGAAGTCATTTCGAGAAATTGACGTTTTAAGTTTCTGTTTCCAAATTTAAACGGATCTATCTTCGCCAATAATTGTCAGAAGTTAGAATTTCTTTCAACATTATGAAGCCCTTTTTATATATTTTGAATCTGCATCAAAAGCTGAAAATATGTAGTCTCGAAGTCATTTCGAGAAATTGACGTTTTAAGTTTCTGTTTCCAAATTCAAACGGATGTATCTTCGCCAATAATTGTCAGAAGTTAGAATTTCCTTCAACATTATGAAGTTTCTGTTTCCAAACTCAAACGGATGTATCGTCGCCAATAATATTCAGAAGTTAGAATTTCTTTCAACATTATGAAGCCCTTTTTATATATTTTGACTCTGCATCAAAAGCTGAAAATATGTAGTCTCGAAGTCATTTCGAGAAATTGACGTTTTAAGTTTCTGTTTCCAAATTCAAACGTATGTATCTTCGCCAATAATTGTCAGAAGTTAGAATTTCTTTCAACATTATGAAGCCCTTTTTATATATTTTGATTCTGCATCAAAAGCTGAAAATATGTAGTCTCGAAGTCATTTCGAGAAATTGACGTTTTAAGTTTCTGTTTCAAAATTCAAACGGATGTATCTTCGCCAATAATTGTCAGAAGTTAGAATTTCTTTCAACATTATGAAGCCCTTTTTATATATTTTGATTCTGCATCAAAAGCTGAAAATATGTTGTCTCGAAGTCATTTCGAGAAATTGACGTTTTAAGTTTCTGTTTCCAAATTCAAACGGATGTATCTTCGCCAATAATTGTCAGAAGTTAGAATTTCTTTCAACATTATGAAGCCCTTTTTATATATTTTGACTCTGCATCAAAAGCTGAAAATATGTAGTCTCGAAGTCATTTCGAGAAATTGACGGTTTAAGTTTCTGTTTCCAAATTCAAACGGATGTATCTTCGTCAATAATTGTCAGAAGTTAGAATTTCTTTCAACATTATGAAGCCCTTTTTATATATTTTGATTCTGCATCAAAAGCTGAAAATATGTAGTCTCGAAGTCATTTCGAGAAATTGACGTTTTAAGATTCTGTTTCCAAATTCAAACGGATGTATCTTCGCCAATAATTGTCAGAAGTTAGAATTTCTTTCAACATTATGAAGCCCTTTTTATATATTTTGACTCTGCATCAAAAGCTGAAAATATGTAGTCTCGAAGTCATTTCGAGAAATTGACGTTTTATGTTTCTGTTTCCAAACTCAAACGGATGTATCGTCGCCAATAATTGTCAGAAGTTAGAATTTCTTTCAACATTATGAAGCCCTTTTTATATATTTTGACTCTGCATCAAAAGCTGAAAATATGTAGTCTCGAAGTCATTTCGAGAAATTGACGTTTTAAGTTTCTGTTTCCAAATTCAAATGGATGTATCTTCGCCAATAATTGTCAGAAGTTAGAATTTCTTTCAACATTATGAAGCCCTTTTTATATATTTTGATTCTGCATCAAAAGCTGAAAATATGTAGTCTCGAAGTCATTTCGAGAAATTGACGTTTTAAGTTTCTGTTTCCAAATTCAAACGGATGTATCTTCGCCAATAATTGTCAGAAGTTAGAATTTCTTTCAACATTATGAAGCCCTTTTTATATATTTTGATTCTGCATCAAAAGCTGAAAATATGTTGTCTCGAAGTAATTTCGAGAAATTGACGTTTTAAGTTTTTGTTTCCAAATTCAAACGGATGTATCTTCGCCAATAATTGTCAGAAGTTAGAATTTCTTTCAACATTATGAAGCCCTTTTTATATATTTTGACTCTGCATCAAAAGCTGAAAATATGTAGTCTCGAAGTCATTTCGAGAAATTGACGTTTTAAGTTTCTGTTTCCAAACTCAAACGGATGTATCGTCGCCAATAATTTTCAGAAGTTAGAATTTCTTTCAACATTATGAAGCCCTTTTTATATACTTTGATTCTGCATCAAAAGCTGAAAATATGTTGTCTCGAAGTCATTTCGAGAAATTGACGTTTTAAGTTTCTGTTTCCAAATTCAAACGGATGTATCTTCGCCAATAATTGTCAGAAGTTATAATTTCTTTCAACATTATGAAGCCCTTTTTATATATTTTGATTCTGCATCAAAAGCTGATAATATGTAGTCTTGAAGTCAATTCGAGAAATTGACGTTTTAAGTTTCTGTTTCCAAATTCAAACGGATGTATCTTCGCCAATAATTGTCAGAAGTTAGAATTTCTTTCAACATTATGAAGCCCTTTTTATATATTTTGATTCTGCATCAACAGCTGAAAATATGTAGTCTCGAAGTCATTTCGAGAAATTGACGTTTTAAGTTTCTGTTTCCAAATTCAAACGGAAGTATCTTCGCCAATAATTGTCAGAAGTTAGAATTTCTTTCAACATTATGAAGCCCTTTTTATATATTTTGATTCTGCATTAAAAGCTGAAAATATGTAGTCTCGAAGTCATTTCGAGAAATTGACGTTTTAAGTTTCTGTTTCCAAATTTAAACGGATGTATCTTCGCCAATAATTGTCAGAAGTTAGAATTTCTTTCAACATTATGAAGACCTTTTTATATATTTTGACTCTGCATCAAAAGCTGAAAATATGTAGTCTCGAAGTCATTTCGAGAAATTGACGTTTTAAGTTTCTGTTTCCAAATTCAAACGGATGTATCTTCACCAATAATTGTCAGAAGTTAGAATTTCTTTCAACATTATGAAGTTTCTGTTTCCAAACTCAAACGGATGTATCGTCGCCAATAATATTCAGAAGTTAGAATTTCTTTCAACATTATGAAGCCCTTTTTATATATTTTGACTCTGCATCAAAAGCTGAAAATATGTAGTCTCGAAGTCATTTCGAGAAATTGACGTTTTAAGTTTCTGTTTCCAAATTCAAACGTATGTATCTTCGCCAATAATTGTCAGAAGTTAGAATTTCTTTCAACATTATGAAGCCCTTTTTATATATTTTGATTCTGCATCAAAAGCTGAAAATATGTAGTCTCGAAGTCATTTCGAGAAATTGACGTTTTAAGTTTCTGTTCCAAAATTCAAATGGATGTATCTTCGCCAATAATTGTCAGAAGTTAGAATTTCTTTCAACATTATGAAGCCCTTTTTATATATTTTGATTCTGCATCAAAAGCTGAAAATATGTTGTCTCGAAGTCATTTCGAGAAATTGACGTTTTAAGTTTCTGTTTCCAAATTCAAACGGATGTATCTTCGCCAATAATTGTCAGAAGTTAGAATTTCTTTCAACATTATGAAGCCCTTTTTATATATTTTGACTCTGCATCAAAAGCTGAAAATATGTAGTCTCGAAGTCATTTCGTGAAAATGACGTTTTAAGTTTCTGTTTCCAAATTCAAACGGATGTATCTTCGCCAATAATTGTCAGAAGTTAGAATTTCTTTCAACATTATGAAGCCCTTTTTATATATTTTGATTCTGCATCAAAAGCTGAAAATATGTTGTCTCGAAGTAATTTCGAGAAATTGACGTTTTAAGTTTTTGTTTCCAAATTCAAACGGATGTATCTTCGCCAATAATTGTCAGAAGTTAGAATTTCTTTCAACATTATGAAGCCCTTTTTATATATTTTGACTCTGCATCAAAAGCTGAAAATATGTAGTCTCGAAGTCATTTCGAGAAAATGACGTTTTAAGTTTCCTGTTTCCAAATTCAAACGGATGTATCTTCGCCAATAATTGTCAGAAGTTAGAATTTCTTTCAACATTATGAAGCCCTTTTTATATATTTTGATTCTGCATCAAAAGCTGAAAATATGTAGTCTTGAAGTCAATTCGAGAAATTGACGTTTTAAGTTTCTGTTTCCAAATTCAAACGGATGTATCTTCGCCAATAATTGTCAGAAGTTAGAATTTCTTTCAACAGTATGAAGCCCTTTTTATATATTTTGATTCTGCATCAAAAGCTGAAAATATGTTGTCTCGAAGTCATTTCGAGAAATTGACGTTTTAAGTTTCTGTTTCCAAATTCAAACGGATGTATCTTCGCCAATAATTGTCAGAAGTTAGAATTTCTTTCAACATTATGAAGCCCTTTTTATATATTTTGACCCTGCATCAAAAGCTGAAAATATGTAGTCTCGAAATCATTTCGAGAAATTGATGTTTTAAGTTTCTGTTTCCAAATTCAAACGGATGTATCTTCGCCAATAATTGTCAGAAGTTAGAATTTCTTTCAACATTATGAAGCCCTTTTTATATATTTTGATTCTGCATCAAAAGCTGAAAATATGTTGTCTCGAAGTCATTTCGAGAAATTGACGTTTTAAGTTTCTGTGTCCAAATTCAAACGGATGTATCTTCGCCAATAATTGTCAGAAGTTAGAATTTCTTTCAACATTATGAAGCCCTTTTTATATATTTTGACTCTGCATCAAAAGCTGAAAATATGTAGTCTCGAAGTCATTTCGTGAAAATGACGTTTTAAGTTTCTGTTTCCAAATTCAAACGGATGTATCTTCGCCAATAATTGTCAGAAGTTAGAATTTCTTTCAACATTATGAAGCCCTTTTTATATATTTTGATTCTGCATCAAAAGCTGAAAATATGTTGTCTCGAAGTAATTTCGAGAAATTGACGTTTTAAGTTTTTGTTTCCAAATTCAAACGGATGTATCTTCGCCAATAATTGGTAGAAGTTAGAATTTCTTTCAACATTATGAAGCCCTTTTTATATATTTTGACTCTGCATCAAAAGCTGAAAATATGTAGTCTCGAAGTCATTTCGAGAAAATGACGTTTTAAGTTTCTGTTTCCAAATTCAAACGGATGTATCTTCGCCAATAATTGTCAGAAGTTAGAATTTCTTTCAACATTATGAAGCCCTTTTTATATATTTTGATTCTGCATCAAAAGCTGAAAATACTCGTATGTAGTCTCGAAGTCATTTCGAGAAATTGACGTTTTAAGTTTCTGTTTCCAAATTCAAACGGATGTATCTTCGCCAATAATTGTCAGAAGTTAGAATTTCTTTCAACATTATGAAGCCCTTTTTATATATTTTGATTCTGCATCAAAAGCTGATAATATGTAGTCTTGAAGTCAATTCGAGAAATTGACGTTTTAAGTTTCTGTTTCCAAATTCAAACGGATGTATCTTCGCCAATAATTGTCAGAAGTCAGAATTTCTTTCAACATTATGAAGCCCTTTTTATATATTTTGATTCTGCATCAACAGCTGAAAATATGTAGTCTCGAAGTCATTTCGAGAAATTGACGTTTTAAGTTTCTGTTTCCAAATTCAAACGGAAGAATCTTCGCCAATAATTGTCAAAAGTTAGAATTTCTTTCAACATTATGAAGCCCTTTTTATATATTTTGATTCTGCATTAAAAGCTGAAAATATGTAGTCTCGAAGTCATTTCGAGAAATTGACGTTTTAAGTTTCTGTTTCCAAATTTAAACGGATGTATCTTCGCCAATAATTGTCAGAAGTTAGAATTTCTTTCAACATTATGAAGACCTTTTTATATATTTTGAATCTGCATCAAAAGCTGAAAATATGTAGTCTCGAAGTCATTTCGAGAAATTGACGTTTTAAGTTTCTGTTTCCAAATTCAAACGGATGTATCTTCGCCAATAATTGTCAGAAGTTAGAATTTCCTTCAACATTATGAATTTTTATATATTTTGACTCTGCATCAAAAGCTGAAAATATGTAGTCTCGAAGTCATTTCGAGAAATTGACGTTTTAAGTTTCTGTTTCCAAACTCAAACGGATGTATCTTCGCCAATAATTGTCAGAAGTTAGAATTTCTTTCAACATTATGAAGCCCTTTTTATATATTTTGATTCTGCATCAAAAGCTGAAAATATGTAGTCTCGAAGTCATTTCGAGAAATTGACGTTTTAAGTTTCTGTTTCCAAATTCAAACGGATGTATCTTCGCCAATAATTGTCAGAAGTTAGAATTTCTTTCAACATTATGAAGCCCTTTTTATATATTTTGACTCTGCATCAAAACCTGAAAATATGTAGTCGCGAAGTCATTTCGAGAAAATGACGTTTTAAGTTTCTGTTTCCAAATCCAAACGGATGTATATTCGCCAATAATTGTCAGAAGTTAGAATTTCTTTCAACATTATGAAGCCCTTTTTATATATTTTGACTCTGCATCAAAAGCTGAAAATATGTAGTCTCGAAGTCATTTCGAGAAATTGACGTTTCAAGTTTCTGTTTCCAAATTCAAACGGATGTATCGTCGCCAATAATTGTCAGAAGTCAGAATTTCTTTCAACATTATGAAGCCCTTTTTATATATTTTGATTCTGCATCAAAAGCTGAAAATATGTAGTCTTGAAGTCAATTCGAGAAATTGACGTTTTAAGTTTCTGTTTCCAAATTCAAACGGTTGTATATTCGCCAATAATTGTCAGAAGTTAGAATTTCTTTCAACATTATGAAGCCCTTTTTATATATTTTGACTCTGCATCAAAAGCTGAAAATATGTAGTCTCGAAGTCATTTCGAGAAATTGACGGTTTAAGTTTCTGTTTCCAAATTCAAACGGATGTATCTTCGCCAATAATTGTCAGAAGTTAGAATTTCTTTCAACATTATGAAGCCCTTTTTATATATTTTGACTCTGCATCAAAAGCTGAAAATATGTAGTCTCGAAGTCATTTCGAGAAATTTACGTTTTAAGTTTCTGTTTCCAAATTAAAATGGATGCATCTTCGCCAATAATTGTCAGAAGTTAGAATTTCTTTCAACATTATGAAGCCCTTTTTATATATTTTGATTCTGCATCAAAAGCTGAAAATATGTAGTCTCGAAGTCATTTCGAGAAATTGACGTTTAAAGTTTCTGTTTCAAAATTCAAACGGATGTATCTTCACCAATAATTGTCAGAAGTTAGAATTTCTTTCAACATTATGAAGCCCTTTTTATATATTTTGATTCTGCATCAAAAGCTGAAAATATGTAGTCTCGAAGTCATTTCGAGAAATTGACGTTTTAAGTTTCTGTTTCCAAATTCAAACGGATGTATCTTCGCCAATAATTGTCAGAAGTTAGAATTTCTTTCAACATTATGAAGCCCTTTTTATATATTTTGACTATGCATCAAAAGCTGAAAATATGTAGTCTCGAAGTCATTTCGAGAAATTGACGTTTTAAGTTTCTGTTTCCAAACTCAAACGGATGTATCGTCGCCAATAATTGTCAGAAGTTAGAATTTCTTTCAACATTATGAAGCCCTTTTTATATATTTTGACTCTGCATCAAAAGCTGAAATAATGTAGTCTCGAAGTCATTTCGAGAAATTGACGTTTTAAGTTTTATTTTTCCAAATTCAAACGAATGTATCTTTCGCCAATAATTGTCAGAAGTAGAATATCTTTCACCATATGAAGCCCTTTTTATATGTTTTGATTCTGCATCAAAGCTGAAAATATGTAGTCTCGAAGTCATTTCGAGAAATTGACGTTTTAAGTTTCTGTTTCCAAATTCAAACGGATGTATCTTCGCCAATAATTGTCAGAAGTTAGAATTTCTTTCAACATTATGAAGCCCTTTTTATATATTTTGATTCTGCATCAAAAGCTGAAAATATGTAGTCTCGAAGTCATTTCGAGAAATTGACGTTTTAAGTTTCTGTTTCCAAATTCAAACGGATGTATCTTCGCCAATAATTGTCAGAAGTTAGAATTTCTTTCAACATTATGAAGCCCTTTTTATATATTTTGACTCTGCATCAAAAGCTGAAAATATGTAGTCTCGAAGTCATTTCGAGAAATTGACGATTTAAGTTTCTGTTTCCAAATTCAAACGGATGTATCTTCGCCAATAATTGTCAGAAGTTAGAATTTCTTTCAACATTATGAAGCCCTTTTTATATATTTTGATTCTGCATCAAAAGCTGAAAATATGTAGTCTCGAAGTCATTTCGAGAAATTGACGGTTTTAAGTTTCTGTTTCCAAATTCAAACGGATGTATCTTCGCCAATAATTGTCAGAAGTTAGAATTTCTTTCAACATTATGAAGCCCTTTTTATATATTTTGATTCTGCATCAAAAGCTGAAAATATGTAGTCTCGAAGTCATTTCGAGAAATTGACGTTTTAAGATTCTGTTTCCAAATTCAAACGGATGTATCTTCGCCAATAATTGTCAGAAGTTAGAATTTCTTTCAACATTATGAAGCCCTTTTTATATATTTTGACTCTGCATCAAAAGCTGAAAATATGTAGTCTCGAAGTCATTTCGAGAAATTGACGTTTTAAGTTTCTGTTTCCAAACTCAAACGGATGTATCGTCGCCAATAATTGTCAGAAGTTAGAATTTCTTTCAACATTATGAAGCCCTTTTTATATATTTTGACTCTGCATCAAAAGCTGAAAATATGTAGTCTCGAAGTCATTTCGAGAAATTGACGTTTTAAGTTTCTGTTTCCAAATTCAAATGGATGTATCTTCGCCAATAATTGTCAGAAGTTAGAATTTCTTTCAACATTATGAAGCCCTTTTTATATATTTTGATTCTGCATCAAAAGCTGAAAATATGTTGTCTCGAAGTAATTTCGAGAAATTGACGTTTTAAGTTTTTGTTTCCAAATTCAAACGGATGTATCTTCGCCAATAATTGTCAGAAGTTAGAATTTCTTTCAACATTATGAAGCCCTTTTTATATATTTTGACTCTGCATCAAAAGCTGAAAATATGTAGTCTCGAAGTCTTTTCGAGAAAATGACGTTTTAAGTTTCTGTTTCCAAATTCAAACGGATGTATCTTCGCCAATAATTGTCAGAAGTTAGAATTTGTTTCAACATCATAAAGCCCTTTTTATATATTTTGATTCTGCATCAAAAGCTGAAAATATGTAGTCTCGAAGTCATTTCGAGAAATTGACGTTTTAAGTTTCTGTTTCCAAATTCAAACGGATGTATCTTCGCCAATAATTGTCAGAAGTTAGAATTTCTTTCAACATTATGAAGCCCTTTTTATATATTTTGATTCTGCATCAAAAGCTGAAAATATGTAGTCTTGAAGTCAATTCGAGAAATTGACGTTTTAAGTTTCTGTTTCCAAATTCAAACGGATGTATCTTCGCCAATAATTGTCAGAAGTTAGAATTTCTTTCAACAGTATGAAGCCCTTTTTATATATTTTGATTCTGCATCAAAAGCTGAAAATATGTAGTCTCGAAGTCATTTCGAGAAATTGACGTTTTAAGTTTCTGTTTCCAAACTCAAACGGATGTATCGTCGCCAATAATTGTCAGAAGTTAGAATTTCTTTCAACATTATGAAGCCCTTTTTATATACTTTGATTCTGCATCAAAAGCTGAAAATATGTAGTCTCGAAGTCATTTCGAGAAATTGACGTTTTAAGTTTCTGTTTCCAAATTCCAACGGATGTATCTTCGCAATATTGTCAGAAGTCAGAATTTCCTTTCAACATTATGAAGCCCTTTTATATATTTTGATTCTGCATCAAAAGCTGATAATATGTAGTCTTGAAGTCAATTCGAGAAATTGACGTTTTAAGTTTCTGTTTCCAAATTCAAACGGATGTATCTTCGCCAATAATTGTCAGAAGTCAGAATTTCTTTCAACATTATGAAGCCCTTTTTATATATTTTGATTCTGCATCAACAGCTGAAAATATGTAGTCTCGAAGTCATTTCGAGAAATTGACGTTTTAAGTTTCTGTTTCCAAATTCAAACGGAAGTATCTTCGCCAATAATTGTCAGAAGTTAGAATTTCTTTCAACATTATGAAGCCCTTTTTATATATTTTGATTCTGCATTAAAAGCTGAAAATATGTAGTCTCGAAGTCATTTCGAGAAATTGACGTTTTAAGTTTCTGTTTCCAAATTTAAACGGATGTATCTTCGCCAATAATTGTCAGAAGTTAGAATTTCTTTCAACATTATGAAGCCCTTCTTATATATTTTGACTCTGCATCAAAAGCTGAAAATATGTAGTCTCGAAGTCATTTCGAGAAATTGACGTTTTAAGTTTCTGTTTCCAAATTCAAACGGATGTATCTTCGCCAATAATTGTCAGAAGTTAGAATTTCCTTCAACATTATGAAGTTTCTGTTTCCAAACTCAAACGGATGTATCGTCGCCAATAATATTCAGAAGTTAGAATTTCTTTCAACATTATGAAGCCCTTTTTATATATTTTGATTCTGCATCAAAAGCTGAAAATATGTAGTCTCGAAGTCATTTCGAGAAATTGACGTTTTAAGTTTCTGTTTCAAATTCAAACGGATGTATCTTCGCCAATAATTGTCAGAAGTTAGAATTTCTTTCAACATTATGAAGCCCTTTTTATATATTTTGACTCTGCATCAAAAGCTGAAAATATGTTGTCTCGAAGTCATTTCGAGAAATTGACGTTTTAAGTTTCTGTTTCCAAATTCAAACGGATGTATCTTCGCCAATAATTGTCAGAAGTTAGAATTTCTTTCAACATTATGAAGCCCTTTTTATATATTTTGACTCTGCATCAAAAGCTGAAAATATGTAGTCTCGAAGTCATTGCGGGATATAGGCGTATGAAGGTTCTGTTTCCAAATTCAAAGGGATGTATCTTCGCCCAATAATTGTCAGAAGTTAGAATTTCTTTCAACATTATGAAGCCCTTTTTATATATTTTGACTCTGCATCAAAAGCTGAAAATATGTAGTCGCGAAGTCATTTCGAGAAATTGACGTTTTAAGTTTCTGTTTCCTAATTCAAACGGTTGTATCTTCGCCAATAATTGTCAGAAGTCAGAATTTCTTTCAACATTATGAAGCCCTTCTTATATATTTTGATTCTGCATCAAAAGCTGAAAATATGTAGTCTTGAAGTCAATTCGAGAAATTGACGTTTTAAGTTTCTGTTCCCAAATTCAAACGGATGTATCTTCGCCAATAATTGCCAGAAGTTAGCATTTCTTTCAACATTATGTAGCCCTTTTTATATATTTTGACTCTGCATCAAAAGCTGAAAATATGTTGTCTCGAAGTCATTTCGAGAAATTGACGTTTTAAGTTTCGGTTTCCAAATTCAAATGGATGTATCTTCGCCAATAATTGTCAGAAGTTAGAATTTCTTTCAACATTATGAAGCCCTTTTTATATATTTTGATTCTGCATCAAAAGCTGAAAATATGTAGTCTCGAAGTCATTTCGAGAAATTGAATTTCCTTCAACATTATGAAGTTTCTGTTTCCAAACTCAAACGGATGTATCGTCGCCAATAATATTCAGAAGTTAGAATTTCTTTCAACATTATGAAGCCCTTTTTATATATTTTGACTCTGCATCAAAAGCTGAAAATATGTAGTCTCGAAGTCATTTCGAGAAATTGACGTTTTAAGTTTCTGTTTCCAAATTCAAACGTATGTATCTTCGCCAATAATTGTCAGAAGTTAGAATTTCTTTCAACATTATGAAGCCCTTTTTATATATTTTGATTCTGCATCAAAAGCTGAAAATATGTAGTCTCGAAGTCATTTCGAGAAATTGACGTTTTAAGTTTCTGTTTCCAAATTCAAACGGATGTATCTTCGCCAATAATTGTCAGAAGTCAGAATTTCTTTCAACATTATGAAGCCCTTTTTATATATTTTGACTCTGCATCAAAAGCTGAAAATATGTAGTCTCGAAGTCATTTCGAGAAATGACGTTTTAAGTTTCTGTTTCCAGATTCAAATGGATGTATCTTCGCCAATAATTGTCAGAAGTTAGAATTTCTTTCAACATTATGAAGCCCTTTTTATATATTTTGATTCTGCATCAAAAGCTGAAAATATGTAGTCTCAAAGTCATTTCGAGAAATCGAAGTTTTAAGTTTCTGTTTCCAAATTCAAACGGATGTATCTTCGCCAATAATTGTCAGAAGTTAGAATTTCTTTCAACATTATGAAGCCCTTTTTATATATTTTGATTCTGCATCAAAAGCTGAAAATATGTAGTCTTGAAGTCAATTCGAGAAATTGACGTTTTAAGTTTCTGTTCCCAAATTCAAACGGATGTATCTTCGCCAATAATTGTCAGAAGTCAGAATTTCTTTCAACATTATGAAGCCCTTTTTATATATTTTGACTCTGCATCAAAAGCTGAAAATATGTAGTCTCGAAGTCATTTCGAGAAATTGACGTTTTAAGTTTCTGTTTCCAAATTCAAACGGTTGTATATTCGCCAATAATTGTCAGAAGTTAGAATTTCTTTCAACATTATGAACCCCTTTTTATATATTTTGATTCTGCATCAAAAGCTGAAAATATGTAGTCTCAAAGTCATTTCGAGAAATTGACGTTTTAAGTTTCTGTTTCCAAATTCAAACGGATGTATCTTCGCCAATAATTGTCAGAAGTTAGAATTTCCTTCAACATTATGAAGTTTCTGTTTCCAAACTCAAACGGATGTATCGTCGCCAATAATATTCAGAAGTTAGAATTTCTTTCAACATTTATGAAGCCCTTTTTATATATTTTGACCCTGCATCAAAAGCTGAAAATATGTAGTCTCGAAGTCATTTCGAGAAATTGACGTTTTAAGTTTCTGTTTCCAAAATTCAAAACGTATGTATCTTCGCCAATAATTGTCAGAAGTTAGAATTTCTTTCAACATTATGAAGCACTTTTTATATATTTTGATTCTGCATCAAAAGCTGAAAATATGTAGTCTCGAAGTCATTTCGAGAAATTGACGTTTTAAGTTTCTGTTTCCAAATTCAAACGGATGTATCTTCGCCAATAATTGTCAGAAGTTGGAATTTCTTTCAACATTATGAAGCCCTTTTTATATATTTTGATTCTGCATCAAAAGCTGAAAATATGTTGTCTGGAAGTCGTTTCGAGAAATTGACGTTTTAAGTTTCTGTTTCCAAATTCAAACGGATGTATCTTCGCCAATAATTGTCAGAAGTTAGAATTTCTTTCAACATTATGAAGCCCTTTTTATATATTTTGACTCTGCATCAAAAGCTGAAAATATGTAGTCTCGAAGTCATTTCGAGAAAATGACGTTTTAAGTTTCTGTTTCCAAATTCAAACGGATGTATCTTCGCCAATAATTGTCAGAAGTTAGAATTTCTTTCAACATTATGAAGCCCTTTTTATATATTTTGATTCTGCATCAAAAGCTGAAAATATGTAGTCTCGAAGTCATTTCGAGAAATTGACGTTTTAAGTTTCTGTTTCCAAATTCAAACGGTTGTATCTTCGCCAATAATTGTCAGAAGTCAGAATTTCTTTCAACATTATGAAGCCCTTTTTATATATTTTGATTCTGCATCAAAAGCTGAAAATATGTAGTCTCGAAGTCAATTCGAGAAATTGACGTTTTAAGTTTCTGTTCCCAAATTCAAACGGATGTATCTTCGCCAATAATTGTCAGAAGTCAGAATTTCTTTCAACATTATGAAGCCCTTTTTATATATTTTGACTCTGCATCAAAAGCTGAAAATATGTAGTCTTGAAGTCAATTCGAGAAATTGACGTTTTAAGTTTCTGTTTCCAAATTCAAACGGTTGTATATTCGCCAATAATTGTCAGAAGTTAGAATTTCTTTCAACATTATGAAGCCCTTTTTATATATTTTGATTCTGCATCAAAAGCTGAAAATATGTAGTCTCGAAGTCATTTCGAGAAATTGACGTTTTAAGTTTCTGTTTCCAAATTCAAACGGTTGTATATTCGCCAATAATTGTCAGAAGTCAGAATTTCTTGCAACATTATGAACCCCTTTTTATATATTTTGATTCTGCATCAAAAGCTGAAAATATGTAGTCTCGAAGTCATTTCGAGATATTGGCGTTTTAAGTTTATTTTCCCAAATTCAAACGGATGTATCTTCGCCAATAATTGTCAGAAGTTAGAATTTCTTTCAACATTATGAAGCCCTTTTTATATATTTTGATTCTGCATCAAAAGCTGAAAATATGTAGTCTCGAAGTCATTTCGAGAAATTGACGTTTTAAGTTTCTGTTTCCAAATTCAAACGGATGTATCTTCGCCAATAATTGTCAGAAGTTAGAATTTCTTTCAACATTATGAAGCCCTTTTTATATATTTTGACTCTGCATCAAAAGCTGAAAATATGTAGTCTCGAAGTCATTTCGAGAAATTCACGTTTTAAGTTTCTGTTTCCAAATTCAAACGGATGTATCTTCGCCAATAATTGTCAGAAGTTAGAATTTGTTTCAACATTATAAAGCCCTTCTTATATATTTTGATTCTGCATCAAAAGCTGAAAATATGAGTCTCGAAGTCATTTCGAGAAATTGACGTTTTAAGTTTCTGTTTCCAAATTCAAACGGATGTATCTTCGCCAATAATTGTCAGAAGTTAGAATTTCTTTCAACATTATGAAGCCCTTTTTATATATTTTGACCCTGCATCAAAAGCTGAAAATATGTAGACTCGAAGTCAATTCGAGAAATTAACGTTTTAAGTTTCTGTTCCCAAATTCAAACGGATGTATCTTCGCCAATAATTGTCAGAAGTCAGAATTTCTTTCAACATTATGAAGCCTTTTTATATATTTTGACTCTGCATCAAAAGCTGAAAATATGTAGTCTCGAAGTCATTTCGAGAAAATGACGTTTTAAGTTTCTTTTCCCAAATTCAAACGGATGTATCTTCGCCAATAATTGTCAGAAGTTAGAATTTCTTTCAACATTATGAAGCCCTTTTTATATATTTTGACTATGCATCAAAAGCTGAAAATATGTAGTCTTGAAGTCAATTCGAGAAATTGACGTTTTAAGTTTCTGTTTCCAAATTCAAACGGATGTATCTTCGCCAATAATTGTCAGAAGTTAGAATTTCTTTCAACATTATGAAGCCCTTTTTATATATTTTGACTCTGCATCAAAAGCTGAAAATATGTAATCTCGAAGTCATTTCGAGAAATTGACGTTTTAAGTTTCTGTTTCCAAATTCAAACGGATGTATCTTCGCCAATAATTGTCAGAAGTTAGAATTTCTTGCAACATTATGAACCCCTTTTTATATATTTTGATTCTGCATCAAAAGCTGAAAATATGTAGTCTCGAAGTCATTTCGAGATATTGGCGTTTTAGGTTTATTTTCCCAAATTCAAACGGATGTATCTTCGCCAATAATTGTCAGAAGTTAGAATTTCTTTCAACATTATGAAGCCCTTTTTATATATTTTGATTCTGCATCAAAAGCTGAAAATATGTAGTCTCGAAGTCATTTCGAGAAATTGACGTTTTAAGTTTCTGTTTCCAAATTCAAACGGATGTATCTTCGCCAATAATTGTCAGAAGTTAGAATTTGTTTCAACATTATGAAGCCCTTTTTATATATTTTGATTCTGCATCAAAAGCTGAAAAAATGAGTCTCGAAGTCATTTCGAGAAATTGACGTTTTAAGTTTCTGTTTCCAAATTCAAACGGATGTATCTTCGCCAATAATTGTCAGAAGTTAGAATTTCTTTCAACATTATGAAGCCCTTTTTATATATTTTGACTATGCATCAAAAGCTGAAAATATGTAGTCTCGAAGTCATTTCGAGAAATTGACGATTTAAGTTTCTGTTTCCAAATTCAAACGGATGTATCTTCGCCAATAATTGTCAGAAGTTAGAATTTCTTTCAACATTATGAAGCCCTTTTTATATATTTTGACTCTGCATCAAAAGCTGAAAATATGTAGTCTCGAAGTCATTTCGAGAAATTGACGGTTTAAGTTTCTGTTTCCAAATTCAAACGGATGTATCTTCGTCAATAATTGTCAGAAGTTAGAATTTCTTTCTACATTATGAAGCCCTTTTCATATATTTTGATTCTGCATCAAAAGCTGAAAATATGTAGTCTCGAAGTCATTTCGAGAAATTGACGTTTTAAGATTCTGTTTCCAAATTCAAACGGATGTATCTTCGCCAATAATTGTCAGAAGTTAGAATTTCTTTCTACATTATGAAGCCCTTTTTTATATATTTTGATTCTGCATCAAAAGCTGAAAATATGTAGTCTCGAAGTCATTTCGAGAAATAACATTTTAAGTTTCTGTTTCCAAACTCAAACGGATGTATCTTCGCCAATAATTGTCAGAAGTTTAGAATTTCTTTCAACATTATGAAGCCCTTTTTAATAATTTTGACTCTGCATCAAAAGCTGAAAATATGTAGTCTCGAAAGTCAATTCGAGAAATTGGCGTTTTAGGTTTCTGTTTCCAAATTCAAAACTGGATGTATCTTCGCCAATAATTGTCAGCAGTTAGAATTTCTTTCAACATTATGAAGCCGTTTTTATATATTTTGATTCTGCATCAAAAGCTGAAAATATGTAGTCTTGAAGTCATTTCGAGAAATTGACGTTTTAAGTTTCTGTTTCCAAATTCAAACGGATGTATCTTCGCCAATAATTGTCAGAAGTTAGAATTTCTTTCAACATTATGAAGCCCTTTTTATATATTTTGACTCTGCATCAAAAGCTGAAAATATGTAGTCTCGAAGTCATTTCGAGAAATTGACGTTTTAAGTTTCTGTTTCCAAATTCAAACGGATGTATCTTCGCCAATAATTGTCAGAAGTTAGAATTTGTTTCAACATTATAAAGCCCTTTTTATATATTTTGATTCTGCATCAAAAGCTGAAAATATGTAGTCTCGAAGTCATTTCGAGAAATTGACGTTTTAAGTTTCTGTTTCCAAATTCAAACGGATGTATCTTCGCCAATAATTGTCAGAAGTTAGAATTTCTTTCAACATTATGAAGCCCTTTTTATATATTTTGATTCTGCATCAAAAGCTGAAAATATGTAGTCTTGAAGTCAATTCGAGAAATTGACGTTTTAAGTTTCTGTTTCCAAATTCAAACGGATGTATCTTCGCCAATAATTGTCAGAAGTTAGAATTTCTTTCAACAGTATGAAGCCCTTTTTATATATTTTGATTCTGCATCAAAAGCTGAAAATATGTAGTCTCGAAGTCATTTCGAGAAATTGACGTTTTAAGTTTCTGTTTCCAAACTCAAACGGATGTATCGTCGCCAATAATTTTCAGAAGTTAGAATTTCTTTCAACATTATGAAGCCCTTTTTATATACTTTGATTCTGCATCAAAAGCTGAAAATATGTTGTCTCGAAGTCATTTCGAGAAATTGACGTTTTAAGTTTCTGTTTCCAAATTCAAACGGATGTATCTTCGCCAATAATTGTCAGAAGTTAGAATTTCTTTCAACATTATGAAGCCCTTTTTATATATTTTGATTCTGCATCAAAAGCTGATAATATGTAGTCTTGAAGTCAATTCGAGAAATTGACGTTTTAAGTTTCTGTTTCCAAATTCAAACGGATGTATCTTCGCCAATAATTGTCAGAAGTCAGAATTTCTTTCAACATTATGAAGCCCTTTTTATATATTTTGATTCTGCATCAACAGCTGAAAATATGTAGTCTCGAAGTCATTTCGAGAAATTGACGTTTTAAGTTTCTGTTTCCAAATTCAAACGGAAGTATCTTCGCCAATAATTGTCAGAAGTTAGAATTTCTTTCAACATTATGAAGCCCTTTTTATATATTTTGATTCTGCATTAAAAGCTGAAAATATGTAGTCTCGAAGTCATTTCGAGAAATCGACGTTTTAAGTTTCTGTTTCCAAATTTAAACGGATGTATCTTCGCCAATAATTGTCAGAAGTTAGAATTTCTTTCAACATTATGAAGACCTTTTTATATATTTTGAATCTGCATCAAAAGCTGAAAATATGTAGTCTCGAAGTCATTTCGAGAAATTGACGTTTTAAGTTTCTGTTCCAAATCAAACGGATGTATCTTCGCCAATAATTGTCAGAAGTTAGAATTTCTTTCAACATTATGAAGCCCTTTTTATATATTTTGATTCTGCATCAAAAGCTGAAAATATGTAGTCTCGAAGTCATTTCGAGAAATTGACGTTTTAAGTTTCTGTTTCAAAATTCAAACGGATGTATCTTCGCCAATAATTGTCAGAAGTTAGAATTTCTTTCAACATTATGAAGCCCTTTTTATATATTTTGATTCTGCATCAAAAGCTGAAAATATGTTGTCTCGAAGTCATTTCGAGAAATTGACGTTTTAAGTTTCTGTTTCCAAATTCAAACGGATGTATCTTCGCCAATAATTGTCAGAAGTTAGAATTTCTTTCAACATTATGAAGCCCTTTTTATATATTTTGATTCTGCATCAAAAGCTGAAAATATGTTGTCTCGAAGTCATTTCGAGAAATTGACGTTTTAAGTTTCTGTTTCAAAATTCAAACGGATGTATCTTCGCCAATAATTGTCAGAAGTTAGAATTTCTTTCAACATTATGAAGCCCTTTTTATATATTTTGATTCTGCATCAAAAGCTGAAAATATGTTGTCTCGAAGTCATTTCGAGAAATTGACGTTTTAAGTTTCTGTTTCCAAATTCAAACGGATGTATCTTCGCCAATAATTGTCAGAAGTTAGAATTTCCTTCAACATTATGAAGTTTCTGTTTCCAAACTCAAACGGATGTATCGTCGCCAATAATTGTCAGAAGTTAGAATTTCTTTCAACATTATGAAGCCCTTTTTATATATTTTGATTCTGCATCAAAAGCTGAAAATATGTAGTCTCGAAGTCATTTCGAGAAATTGACGTTTTAAGTTTCTGTTTCAAAATTCAAACGGATGTATCTTCGCCAATAATTGTCAGAAGTTAGAATTTCTTTCAACATTATGAAGCCCTTTTTATATATTTTGATTCTGCATCAAAAGCTGAAAATATGTTGTCTCGAAGTCATTTCGAGAAATTGACGTTTTAAGTTTCTGTTTCCAAATTCAAACGGATGTATCTTCGCCAATAATTGTCAGAAGTTAGAATTTCTTTCAACATTATGAAGCCCTTTTTATATATTTTGACTCTGCATCAAAAGCTGAAAATATGTAGTCTCGAAGTCATTTCGAGAAATTGACGTTTTAAGTTTCTGTTTCCAAATTCAAACGGAAGTATCTTCGCCAATAATTGTCAGAAGTTAGAATTTCTTTCAACATTATGAAGCCCTTTTTATATATTTTGATTCTGCATCAAAAGCTGAAAATATGTAGTCTCGAAGTCATTTCGAGAAATTGACGTTTTAAGTTTCTGTTTCCAAATTTAAACGGATGTATCTTCGCCAATAATTGTCAGAAGTTAGAATTTCTTTCAACATTATGAAGCCCTTTTTTATATATTTTGAATCTGCATCAAAAGCTGAAAATATGTAGTCTCGAAGTCATTTCGAGAAATTGACGTTTTAAGTTTCTGTTTCCAAATTCAAACGGATGTATCTTTGCCAATAATTGTCAGAAGTTAGAATTTCTTTCAACATTATGAAGCCCTTTTTATATATTTTGATTCTGCATCAAAAGCTGAAAATATGTTGTCTCGAAGTCATTTCGAGAAATTGACGTTTTAAGTTTCTGTTTCAAAATTCAAACGGATGTATCTTCGCCAATAATTGTCAGAAGTTAGAATTTCTTTCAACATTATGAAGCCCTTTTTATATATTTTGATTCTGCATCAAAAGCTGAAAATATGTTGTCTCGAAGTCATTTCGAGAAATTGACGTTTTAAGTTTCTGTTTCCAAATTCAAACGGATGTATCTTCGCCAATAATTGTCAGAAGTTAGAATTTCTTTCAACATTATGAAGCCCTTTTTATATATTTTGATTCTGCATCAAAAGCTGAAAATATGTTGTCTCGAAGTCATTTCGAGAAATTGACGTTTTAAGTTTCTGTTTCAAAATTCAAACGGATGTATCTTCGCCAATAATTGTCAGAAGTTAGAATTTCTTTCAACATTATGAAGCCCTTTTTATATATTTTGATTCTGCATCAAAAGCTGAAAATATGTTGTCTCGAAGTCATTTCGAGAAATTGACGTTTTAAGTTTCTGTTTCCAAATTCAAACGGATGTATCTTCGCCAATAATTGTCAGAAGTTAGAATTTCCTTCAACATTATGAAGTTTCTGTTTCCAAACTCAAACGGATGTATCGTCGCCAATAATTGTCAGAAGTTAGAATTTCTTTCAACATTATGAAGCCCTTTTTATATATTTTGATTCTGCATCAAAAGCTGAAAATATGTAGTCTCGAAGTCATTTCGAGAAATTGACGTTTTAAGTTTCTGTTTCAAAATTCAAACGGATGTATCTTCGCCAATAATTGTCAGAAGTTAGAATTTCTTTCAACATTATGAAGCCCTTTTTATATATTTTGATTCTGCATCAAAAGCTGAAAATATGTTGTCTCGAAGTCATTTCGAGAAATTGACGTTTTAAGTTTCTGTTTCCAAATTCAAACGGATGTATCTTCGCCAATAATTGTCAGAAGTTAGAATTTCTTTCAACATTATGAAGCCCTTTTTATATATTTTGACTCTGCATCAAAAGCTGAAAATATGTAGTCTCGAAATCATTTCGAGAAAATTACGTTTTAAGTTTCTGTTTCCAAATTCAAACGGATGTATCTTCGCCAATAATTGTCAGAATTTAGAATTTCTTTCAACATTATGAAGCCCTTTTTATATATTTTGATTCTGCATCAAAAGCTGAAAATATGTAGTCTCGAAGTCATTTCGAGAAATTGACGTTTTAAGTTTCTGTTTCCAAATTCAAACGGTTGTATCTTCGCCAATAATTGTCAGAAGTCAGAATTTCTTTCAACATTATGAAGCCCTTTTTATATATTTTGACTCTGCATCAAAAGCTGAAAATATGTAGTCTCGAAGTCAATTCGAGAAATTGACGTTTTAAGTTTCTGTTTCCAAATTCAAACGGTTGTATATTCGCCAATAATTGTCAGAAGTCAGAATTTCTTTCAACATTATGAAGCCCTTTTTATATATTTTGATTCTGCATCAAAAGCTGAAAATATGTAGTCTCGAAGTCATTTCGAGAAATTGACGTTTTAAGTTTCTGTTTCCAAATTCAAACGGTTGTATCTTCGCCAATAATTGTCAGAAGTTAGAATTTCCTTCAACATTATGAAGTTTCTGTTTCCAAACTCAAACGGATGTATCGTCGCCAATAATATTCAGAAGTTAGAATTTCTTTCAACATTATGAAGCCCTTTTTATATATTTTGACTCTGCATCAAAAGCTGAAAATATGTAGTCTCGAAGTCATTTCGAGAAATTGACGTTTTAAGTTTCTGTTTCCAAATTCAAACGTATGTATCTTCGCCAATAATTGTCAGAAGTTAGAATTTCTTTCAACATTATGAACCCCTTTTTATATATTTTGATTCTGCATCAAAAGCTGAAAATATGTAGTCTTGAAGTCATTTCGAGATATTGGCGGTTTAAGTTTCTTTTCCAAAATTCAAACGGATGTATCTTCGCCAATAATTGTCAGAAGTCAGAATTTCTTTCAACATTATGAAGCCCTTTTTATATATTTTGAATTCTGCATCAAAAGCTGAAAATATGTTGTCTCGAAGTCATTTCGAGAAATTGACGTTTTAAGTTTCTGTTTCCAAATTCAAAACGGATGTATCTTCGCCAATAATTGTCAGAAGTTAGAATTTCTTTCAACATTATGAAGCCCTTTTTATATATTTTGACTCTGCATCAAAAGCTGAAAATATGTAGTCTCGAAATCATTTCGAGAAAATTACGTTTTAAGTTTCTGTTTCCAAATTCAAACGGATGTATCTTCGCCAATAATTGTCAGAAGTTAGAATTTCTTTCAACATTATGAAGGCCTTTTTATATATTTTGATTCTGCATCAAAAGCTGAAAATATGTAGTCTCGAAGTCATTTCGAGAAATTGACGTTTTAAGTTTCTGTTTCCAAATTCAAACGGATGTATCTTCGCCAATAATTGTCAGAAGTCAGAATTTCTTTCAACATTATGAAGCCCTTCTTATATATTTTGATTCTGCATCAAAAGCTGAAAATATGTAGTCTTGAAGTCAATTCTAGAAATTGACGTTTTAAGTTTCTGTTTCCAAATTCAAACGGATGTATCTTCGCCAATAATTGTCAGAAGTCAGAATTTCTTTCAACATTATGAAGCCCTTTTTATATATTTTGACTCTGCATCAAAAGCTGAAAATATGTAGTCTCGAAGTCAATTCGAGAAATTGACGTTTTAAGTTTCTGTTTCCAAATTCAAACGGTTGTATATTCGCCAATAATTGTCAGAAGTCAGAATTTCTTTCAACATTATGAAGCCCTTTTTATATATTTTGATTCTGCATCAAAAGCTGAAAATATGTAGTCTCGAAGTCATTTTGAGAAATTGACGTTTTAAGTTTCGGTTCCCAAATCCAAACGGATGTATCTTCGCCAATAATTGTCAAATGTTAGAATTCTTTCAACATTATGAAGTTTCTGTTTCCAAACTCAAACGGATGTATCTTCGCCAATAATTGTCAGAAGTTAGAATTTCTTTCAACATTATGAAGCGTTTTTATATATTTTGATTCTGCATCAAAAGCTGAAAATATGTAGTCTCGAAGTCATTTCGAGAAAATGACGTTTTAAGTTTCTGTTTCCAAATTCAAACGGATGTATCTTCGCCAATAATTGTCAGAAGTTAGAATTTCTTTCAACATTATGAAGCCCTTTTTATATATTTTGATTCTGCATCAAAAGCTGAAAATATGTAGTCTCGAAGTCATTTCGAGAAATTGACGTTTTAAGTTTCTGTTTCCAAATTCAAACGGTTGTATCTTCGCCAATAATTGTCAGAAGTCAGAATTTCTTTCAACATTATGAAGCCCTTCTTATATATTTTGATTCTGCATCAAAAGCTGAAAATATGTAGTCTTGAAGTCAATTCGAGAAATTGACGTTTTAAGTTTCTGTTCCCAAATTCAAACGGATGTATCTTCGCCAATAATTGTCAGAAGTCAGAATTTCTTTCAACATTATGAAGCCCTTTTTATATATTTTGACTCTGCATCAAAAGCTGAAAATATGTAGTCTTGAAGTCAATTCGAGAAATTGACGTTTTAAGTTTCTGTTTCCAAATTCAAACGGTTGTATACAAGTTAGAATTTCTTTCAACATTATGAAGCCCTTTTTATATATTTTGAATCTGCATCAAAAGCTGAAAATATGTAGTCTCGAAGTCATTTCGAGAAAATGACGTTTTAAGTTTCTGTTTCCAAATTCAAACGGATGTATCTTCGCCAATAATTGTCAGAAGTTAGAATTTCTTTCAACATTATGAAGCCCTTTTTATATATTTTGATTCTGCATCAAAAGCTGAAAATATGTAGTCTCGAAGTCATTTCGAGAAATTGACGTTTTAAGTTTCTGTTTCCAAATTTAAACGGTTGTATCTTCGCCAATAATTGTCAGAAGTCAGAATTTCTTTCAACATTATGAAGCCCTTCTTATATATTTTGATTCTGCATCAAAAGCTGAAAATATGTAGTCTTGAAGTCAATTCGAGAAATTGACGTTTTAAGTTTCTGTTCCCAAATTCAAACGGATGTATCTTCGCCAATAATTGTCAGAAGTCAGAATTTCTTTCAACATTATGAAGCCCTTTTTATATATTTTGACTCTGCATCAAAAGCTGAAAATATGTAGTCTTGAAGTCAATTCGAGAAATTGACGTTTTAAGTTTCTGTTTCCAAATTCAAACGGTTGTATATTCGCCAATAATTGTCAGAAGTTAGAATTTCTTTCAACATTATGAAGCCCTTTTTATATATTTTGATTCTGCATCAAAAGCTGAAAATATGTAGTCTCGAAGTCATTTCGAGAAATTGACGTTTCAAGTTTCTGTTTCCAAATTCAAACGGTTGTATATTCGCCAATAATTGTCAGAAGTCAGAATTTCTTGCAACATTATGAACCCCTTTTTATATATTTTGATTCTGCATCAAAAGCTGAAAATATGTAGTCTCGAAGTCATTTCGAGATATTGGCGTTTTAAGTTTATTTTCCCAAATTCAAACGGATGTATCTTCGCAAATAATTGTCAGAAGTCAGAATTTCTTTCAACATTATGAAGCCCTTTTTATATATTTTGATTCTGCATCAAAAGCTGAAAATATGTAGTCTCGAAGTCATTTCGAGAAAATGACGTTTTAAATTTCTTTTTCCAAATTCAAACGGATGTATCTTCGCCAATAATTGTCAGAAGTTAGAATTTGTTTCAACATTATAAAGCCCTTTTTATATATTTTGATTCTGCATCAAAAGCTGAAAATATGAGTCTCGAAGTCATTTCGAGAAATTGACGTTTTAAGTTTCTGTTTCCAAATTCAAACGGATGTATCTTCGCCAATAATTGTCAGAAGTTAGAATTTCTTTCAACATTATGAAGCCCTTTTTATATATTTTGATTCTGCATCAAAAGTTGAAAATATGTAGTCTTGAAGTCAATTCGAGAAATTAACGTTTTAAGTTTCTGTTCCCAAATTCAAACGGATGTATCTTCGCCAATAATTGTCAGAAGTTAGAATTTCTTTCAACATTATGAAGCCTTTTTATATATTTTGACTCTGCATCAAAAGCTGAAAATATGTAGTCTCGAAGTCATTTCGAGAAATTGACGTTTTAAGTTTCTGTTTCCAAATTCAAACGGATGTATCTTCGCCAATAATTGTCAGAAGTTAGAATTTGTTTCAACATTATAAAGCCCTTTTTATATATTTTGATTCTGCATCAAAAGCTGAAAATATGAGTCTCGAAGTCATTTCGAGAAATTGACGTTTTAAGTTTCTGTTTCCAAATTCAAACGGATGTATCTTCGCCAATAATTGTCAGAAGTTAGAATTTCTTTCAACATTATGAAGCCCTTTTTATATATTTTGATTCTGCATCAAAAGCTGAAAATATGTAGTCTTGAAGTCAATTCGAGAAATTAACGTTTTAAGTTTCTGATCCCAAATTCAAACGGATGTATCTTCGCCAATAATTGTCAGAAGTTAGAATTTCTTTCAACATTATGAAGCCTTTTTATATATTTTGACTCTGCATCAAAAGCTGAAAATATGTAGTCTCGAAGTCATTTCGAGAAAATGACGTTTTAAGTTTCTGTTTCCAAATTCAAACGGATGTATCTTCGCCAATAATTGTCAGAAGTCAGAATTTCTTTCAACATTATGAAGCCCTTTTTATATATTTTGACTCTGCATCAAAAGCTGAAAATATGTAGTCTTGAAGTCAATTCGAGAAATTGACGTTTTAAGTTTCTGTTTCCAAATTCAAACGGTTGTATATTCGCCAATAATTGTCAGAAGTTAGAATTTCTTTCAACATTATGAAGCCCTTTTTATATATTTTGATTCTGCATCAAAAGCTGAAAATATGTAGTCTCGAAGTCATTTCGAGAAATTGACGTTTCAAGTTTCTGTTTCCAAATTCAAACGGTTGTATATTCGCCAATAATTGTCAAAAGTCAGAATTTCTTGCAACATTATGAACCCCTTTTTTATATATTTTGATTCTGCATCAAAAGCTGAAAATATGTAGTCTCAAAGTCATTTCGAGATATTGGCGTTTTAGGTTTATTTTCCCAAATTCAAACGGATGTATCTTCGCCAATAATTGTCAGAAGTCAGAATTTCTTTCAACATTATGAAGCCCTTTTTATATATTTTGATTCTGCATCAAAAGCTGAAAATATGTAGTCTCGAAGTCATTTCGAGAAATTGACGTTTTAAGTTTCTGTTTCAAAATTCAAACGGATGTATCTTCGCCAATAATTGTCAGAAGTTAGAATTTCTTTCAACATTATGAAGCCCTTTTTATATATTTTGATTCTGCATCAAAAGCTGAAAATATGTAGTCTCGAAGTCATTTCGAGAAATTGACGTTTTAAGTATCTGTTTCCAAATTCAAACGGATGTATCTTCGCCAATAATTGTCAGAAGTTAGAATTTCTTTCAACATTATGAAGCCCTTTTTATATATTTTGATTCTGCATCAAAAGCTGAAAAAATGAGTCTCGAAGTCATTTCGAGAAATTGACGTTTTAAGTTTCTGTTTCCAAATTCAAACGGATGTATCTTCGCCAATAATTGTCAGAAGTTAGAATTTCTTTCAACATTATGAAGCCCTTTTTATATATTTTGATTCTGCATCAAAAGCTGAAAATATGTAGTCTTGAAGTCAATTCGAGAAATTAACGTTTTAAGTTTCTGTTCCCAAATTCAAACGGATGTATCTTCGCCAATAATTGTCAGAAGTTAGAATTTCTTTCAACATTATGAAGCCTTTTTATATATTTTGACTCTGCATCAAAAGCTGAAAATATGTAGTCTCGAAGTCATTTCGAGAAAATTACGTTTTAAGTTTCTGTTTCCAAATTCAAACGGATGTATCTTCGCCAATAATTGTCAGAAGTCAGAATTTCTTTCAACATTATGAAGTTTCTGTTTCCAAACTCAAACGGATGTATCGTCGCCAATAATATTCAGAAGTTAGAATTTCTTTCAACATTATGAAGCCCTTTTTATATATTTTGACTCTGCATCAAAAGCTGAAAATATGTAGTATCGAAGTCATTTCGAGAAATTTGCGTTTTAAGTTTCTGTTTCCAAATTCAAACGTATGTATCTTCGCCAATAATTGTCAGAAGTTAGAATTTCTTTCAACATTATGAACCCCTTTTTGTATACTTTGATTCTGCATCAAAAGCTGAAAATATGTAGTCTCGAAGTCATTTCGAGAAATTGACGTTTTAAGTTTCTGTTTCAAAATTCAAACGGATGTATCTTCGCCAATAATTGTCAGAAGTTAGAATTTCTTTCAACATTATGAAGCCCTTTTTATATATTTTGATTCTGCATCAAAAGCTGAAAATATGTAGTCTCGAAGTCATTTCGAGAAATTGACGTTTTAAGTTTCTGTTTCCAAATTCAAACGGATGTATCTTCGCCAATAATTGTCAGAAGTTAGAATTTCTTTCAACATTATGAAGCCCTTATTATATATTTTGACTCTGCATCAAAAGCTGAAATTATGTAGTCTCGAAGTCATTTCGAGAAAATGACGTTTTAAGTTTCTGTTTCCAAATTCAAACGGATGTATCTTCGCCAATAATTGTCAGAAGTTAGAATTTCTTTCAACATTATGAAGCCCTTTTTATATATTTTGATTCTGCATCAAAAGCTGAAAATATGTAGTCTCGAAGTCATTTCGAGAAATTGACGTTTTAAGTTTCTGTTTCCAAATTCAAACGGTTGTATCTTCGCCAATAATTGTCAGAAGTCAGAATTTCTTTCAACATTATGAAGCCCTTTTTATATATTTTGATTCTGCATCAAAAGCTGAAAATATGTAGTCTCGAAGTCATTTCGAGAAATTGACGTTTTAAGTTTCTGTTCCCAAATTCAAACGGATGTATCTTTGCCAATAATTGTCAGAAGTTAGAATTTCTTTCAACATTATGAAGCCCTTTTTATATATTTTGACTCTGCATCAAAAGCTGAAATTATGTAGTCTTGAAGTCAATTCGAGAAATTGACGTTTTAAGTTTCTGTTTCCAAATTCAAACGGTTGTATATTCGCCAATAATTGTCAGAAGTTAGAATTTCTTTCAACATTATGAAGCCCTTTTTATATATTTTGACTCTGCATCAAAAGCTGAAAATATGTAGTCTCGAAGTCATTTCGAGAAATTGACGTTTTAAGTTTCTGTTTCCAAATTCAAGCGGATGTATCTTCGCCAATAATTGTCAGAAGTTAGAATATCTTTCAACAATTTGAAGCCCTTTTTATATATTTTGATTCTGCATCAAAAGCTGAAAATATGTAGTCTCGAAGTCATTTCGAGAAATTGACGTTTTAAGTTTCTGTTTCCAAATTCAAACGGTTGTATATTCGCCAATAATTGTCAGAAGTCAGAATTTCTTGCAACATTATGAACCCCTTTTTATATATTTTGATTCTGCATCAAAAGCTGAAAATATGTAGTCTCGAAGTCATTTCGAGATATTGGCGTTTTAAGTTTATTTTCCCAAATTCAAACGGATGTATCTTCGCCAATAATTGTCAGAAGTCAGAATTTCTTTCAACATTATGAAGCCCTTTTTATATATTTTGATTCTGCATCAAAAGCTGAAAATATGTAGTCTCGAAGTCATTTCGAGAAATTGACGTTTTAAGTTTCTGTTTCCAAATTCAAACGGATGTATCTTCGCCAATAATTGTCAGAAGTTAGAATTTCTTTCAACATTATGAAGCCGTTTTTATATATTTTGACTCTGCATCAAAAGCTGAAAATATGTAGTCTCGAAGTCATTTCGAGAAAATGACGTTTTAAGTTTCTGTTTCCAAATTCAAACGGATGTATCTTCGCCAATAATTGTCAGAAGTTAGAATTTCTTTCAACATTATGAAGCCCTTTTTATATATTTTGATTCTGCATCAAAAGCTGAAAATATGTAGTCTCGAAGTCATTTCGAGAAATTGACGTTTTAAGTTTCTGTTTCCAAATTCAAACGGATGTATCTTCGCCAATAATTGTCAGAAGTTAGAATTTCTTTCAACATTATGAAGCCCTTTTTATATATTTTGATTCTGCATCAAATGCTGAAAATATGTAGTGTTGAAGTCAATTCGAGAAATTAACGTTTTAAGTTTCTGTTCCCAAATTCAAACGGATGTATCTTCGAAAATAATTGTCAGAAGTTAGAATTTCTTTCAACATTATGAAGCCTTTTTATATATTTTGACTCTGCATCAAAAGCTGAAAATATGTAGTCTCGAAGTCATTTCGAGAAATTGACGTTTTAAGTTTCTGTTTCCAAATTCAAACGGATGT
Organism: Drosophila grimshawi; assembly: GCF_018153295.1. Classification (NCBI taxonomy): domain Eukaryota; kingdom Metazoa; phylum Arthropoda; class Insecta; order Diptera; family Drosophilidae; genus Drosophila; species Drosophila grimshawi. Next base: position 49,039 of record NW_025062946.1, read on the forward strand.
ATCTTCGCCAATAATTGTCAGAAGTCAGAATTTTTTGAACACTATGAAGCCCTTTTTATGTATTTTGACTCTGCATCAAAAGCTGAAAATATGTAGTCTCGAAGTCATTTCGAGAAATTGACGTTTTAAGTTTCTGTTTCCAAATTCAAACGGATGTATCTTCGCCAATAATTGTCAGAAGTTAGAATTTCTTTCAACATTATGAAGCCCTTTTTATATATTTTGATTCTGCATCAAAAGCTGAAAATATGTAGTCTCGAAGTCATTTCGAGAAATTGACGTTTTAAGTTTCTGTTTCCAAATTTAAACGGTTGTATCTTCGCCAATAATTGTCAGAAGTCAGAATTTCTTTCAACATTATGAAGCCCTTTTTATATATTTTGACTCTGCATCAAAAGCTGAAAATATGTAGTCTCGAAGTCAATTCGAGAAATTGGCGTTTTAAGTTTCTGTTTCCAAATTCAAACGGATGTATCTTTGCCAATAATTGTCAGAAGTTAGAATTTCTTTCAACATTATGAAGCCCTTTTTATATATTTTGACTCTGCATCAAAAGCTGAAATTATGTAGTCTCGAAGTCATTTCGCGAAATTGACGTTTTAAGTTTCTGTTTCCAAATTCAAACGGTTGTATATTCGCCAATAATTGTCAGAAGTTAGAATTTCTTTCAACATTATGAAGCCCTTTTTATATATTTTGACTCTGCATCAAAAGCTGAAAATATGTAGTCTCGAAGTCATTTCGAGAAATTGACGTTTTAAGTTTCTGTTTCCAAATTCAAGCGGATGTATCTTCGCCAATAATTGTCAGAAGTTAGAATTTCTTTCAACAATTTGAAGCCCTTTTTATATATTTTGACTCTGCATCAAAAGCTGAAATTATGTAGTCTCGAAGTCATTTTCGCGAAAGTGGCGTTGCAAGTTTCAGTTTCCAAATTCAAACGGTTGTATCTCCGCCAATAATTGTCAGAAGTGAGAATTTCTTTCAACAATTTGAAGCCATTTTTATATATTTTGATTCTGCATCAAAAACTGAAAATGTGTAGTCTTGAAGTCATTTCGAGATATTGGCGTTTTAAGTTTATTTTCCCAAATTCAAACGGATGTATCTTCGCCAATAGTTGTCAGAAGTCAGAATTTCTTTCAACATTATGAAGCCCTTTTTATATATTTTGATTCTGCATCAAAAGCTGAAAATATGTAGTCTCGAAGTCATTTCGAGAAATTGACGTTTTAAGTTTCTGTTTCCAAATTCAAACGGATGTATCGTCGCCAATAATTGTCAGAAGTTAGAATTTCTTTCAACATTATGAAGCCCTTTTTATATATTTTGATTCTGCATTAAAAGCTGAAAATATGTAGTCTCGAAGTCATTTCGAGAAATTGACGTTTTAAGTTTCTGTTTCCAAATTTAAACGGATGTATCTTCGCCAATAATTGTCAGAAGTTAGAATTTCTTTCAACATTATGAAGACCTTTTTATATATTTTGAATCTGCATCAAAAGCTGAAAATATGTAGTCTCGAAGTCATTTCGAGAAATTGACGTTTTAAGTTTCTGTTTCCAAATTCAAACGGATGTATCTTCGCCAATAATTGTCAGAAGTTAGAATTTCCTTCAACATTATGAAGTTTCTGTTTCCAAACTCAAACGGATGTATCGTCGCCAATAATATTCAGAAGTTAGAATTTCTTTCAACATTATGAAGCCCTTTTTATATATTTTGACTCTGCATCAAAAGCTGAAAATATGTAGTCTCGAAGTCATTTCGAGAAATTGACGTTTTAAGTTTCTGTTTCCAAATTCAAACGTATGTATCTTCGCCAATAATTGTCAGAAGTTAGAATTTCTTTCAACATTATGAAGCCCTTTTTATATATTTTGATTCTGCATCAAAAGCTGAAAATATGTAGTCTCGAAGTCATTTCGAGAAATTGACGTTTTAAGTTTCTGTTTCCAAATTCAAACGGATGTATCTTCGCCAATAATTGTCAGAAGTTAGAATTTCTTTCAACATTATGAAGCCCTTTTTATATATTTTGATTCTGCATCAAAAGCTGAAAATATGTTGTCTCGAAGTCATTTCGAGAAATTGACGTTTTAAGTTTCTGTTTCCAAATTCAAACGGATGTATCTTCGCCAATAATTGTCAGAAGTTAGAATTTCTTTCAACATTATGAAGCCCTTTTTATATATTTTGATTCTGCATCAAAAGCTGAAAATATGTTGTCTCGAAATCATTTCGAGAAAATTACGTTTTAAGTTTCTGTTTCCAAATTCAAACGGATGTATCTTCGCCAATAATTGTCAGAAGTTAGAATTTCTTTCAACATTATGAAGCCCTTTTTATATATTTTGATTCTGCATCAAAAGCTGGAAATATGTAGTCTCGAAATCATTTCGAGAAATTGACGTTTTAAGTTTCTGTTTCCAAATTCAAACGGTTGTATCTTCGCCAATAATTGTCAGAAGTCAGAATTTCTTTCAACATTATGAAGCCCTTCTTATATATTTTGATTCTGCATCAAAAACTGAAAATATGTAGTCTTGAAGTCAATTCGAGAAGTTGACGTTTTAAGTTTCTGTTCCCAAATTCAAACGGATGTATCTTCGCCAATAATTGTCAGAAGTCAGAATTTCTTTCAACATTATGAAGCCCTTTTTATATATTTTGACTCTGCATCAAAAGCTGAAAATATGTAGTCTCGAAGTCAATTCGAGAAATTGACGTTTTAAGTTTCTGTTTCCAAATTCAAACGGTTGTATATTCGCCAATAATTGTCAGAAGTCAGAATTTCTTTCAACATTATGAAGCCCTTTTTATATATTTTGATTCTGCATCAAAGGCTGAAAATATGTAGTCTCGAAGTCATTTCGAGAAATTGACGTTTTAAGTTTCTGTTTCCAAATTCAAACGGATGTATCTTCGCCAATAATTGTCAGAAGTTAGAATTTCCTTCAACATTATGAAGTTTCTGTTTCCAAACTCAAACGGATGTATCGTCGCCAATAATATTCAGAAGTTAGAATTTCTTTCAACATTATGAAGCCCTTTTTATATATTTTGACTCTGCATCAAAAGCTGAAAATATGTAGTCTCGAAGTCATTTCGAGAAATTGACGTTTTAAGTTTCTGTTTCCAAATTCAAACGTATGTATCTTCGCCAATAATTGTCAGAAGTTAGAATTTCTTTCAACATTATGAAGCCCTTTTTATATATTTTGATTCTGCATCAAAAGCTGAAAATATGTAGTCTCGAAGTCATTTCGAGAAATTGACGTTTTAAGTTTCTGTTTCAAAATTCAAACGGATGTATCTTCGCCAATAATTGGCAGAAGTCAGAATTTCTTTCAACATTATGAAGCCCTTTTTATATATTTTGACTCTGCATCAAAAGCTGAAAATATGTTGTCTCGAAGTCATTTCGAGAAATTGACGTTTTAAGTTTCTGTTTCCAAATTCAAACGGATGTATCTTCGCCAATAATTGTCAGAAGTTAGAATTTCTTTCAACATTATGAAGCCCTTTTTATATATTTTGACTCTGCATCAAAAGCTGAAAATATGTAGTCTCGAAATCATTTCGAGAAAATTACGTTTTAAGTTTCTGTTTCCAAATTCAAACGGATGTATCTTCGCCAATAATTGTCAGAAGTTAGAATTTCTTTCAACATTATGAAGCCCTTTTTATATATTTTGATTCTGCATCAAAAGCTGAAAATATGTAGTCTCGAAGTCATTTCGAGAAATTGACGTTTTAAGTTTCTGTTTCCAAATTCAAACGGTTGTATCTTCGCCAATAATTGTCAGAAGTCAGAATTTCTTTCAACATTATGAAGCCCTTCTTATATATTTTGATTCTGCATCAAAAGCTGAAAATATGTAGTCTTGAAGTCAATTCGAGAAATTGACGTTTTAAGTTTCTGTTCCCAAATTCAAACGGATGTATCTTCGCCCAATAATTGTCAGAAGTCAGAATTTCTTTCAACATTATGAAGCCCTTTTTATATATTTTGACTCTGCATCAAAAGCTGAAAATATGTAGTCTCGAAGTCAATTCGAGAAATTGACGTTTTAAGTTTCTGTTTCCAAATTCAAACGGTTGTATATTCGCCAATAATTGTCAGAAGTCAGAATTTCTTTCAACATTATGAAGCCCTTTTTATATATTTTGATTCTGCATCAAAAGCTGAAAATATGTAGTCTCGAAGTCATTTTGAGAAATTGACGTTTTAAGTTTCTGTTTCCAAATTCAAACGGATGTATCTTCGCCAATAATTGTCAGAAGTTAGAATTTCCTTCAACATTATGAAGTTTCTGTTTCCAAACTCAAACGGATGTATCTTCGCCAATAATTGTCAGAAGTTAGAATTTCTTTCAACATTATGAAGCCCTTTTTATATATTTTGACTCTGCATCAAAAGCTGAAAATATGTAGTCTCGAAGTCATTTCGAGAAAATGACGTTTTAAGTTTCTGTTTCCAAATTCAAACGGATGTATCTTCGCCAATAATTGTCAGAAGTTAGAATTTCTTTCAACATTATGAAGCCCTTTTTATATATTTTGATTCTGCATCAAAAGCTGAAAATATGTAGTCTCGAAGTCATTTCGAGAAATTGACGTTTTAAGTTTCTGTTTCCAAATTCAAACGGTTGTATCTTCGCCAATAATTGTCAGAAGTCAGAATTTCTTTCAACATTATGAAGCCCTTCTTATATATTTTGATTCTGCATCAAAAGCTGAAAATATGTAGTCTTGAAGTCAATTCGAGAAATTGACGTTTTAAGTTTCTGTTCCCAAATTCAAACGGATGTATCTTCGCCAATAATTGTCAGAAGTCAGAATTTCTTTCAACATTTTGAAGCCCTTTTTATATATTTTGACTCTGCATCAAAAGCTGAAAATATGTAGTCTTGAAGTCAATTCGAGAAATTGACGTTTTAAGTTTCTGTTTCCAAATTCAAACGGTTGTATACAAGTTAGAATTTCTTTCAACATTATGAAGCCCTTTTTATATATTTTGAATCTGCATCAAAAGCTGAAAATATGTAGTCTCGAAGTCATTTCGAGAAAATGACGTTTTAAGTTTCTGTTTCCAAATTCAAACGGATGTATCTTCGCCAATAATTGTCAGAAGTTAGAATTTCTTTCAACATTATGAAGCCCTTTTTATATATTTTGATTCTGCATCAAAAGCTGAAAATATGTAGTCTCGAAGTCATTTCGAGAAATTGACGTTTTAAGTTTCTGTTTCCAAATTCAAACGGTTGTATCTTCGCCAATAATTGTCAGAAGTCAGAATTTCTTTCAACATTATGAAGCCCTTCTTATATATTTTGATTCTGCATCAAAAGCTGAAAATATGTAGTCTTGAAGTCAATTCGAGAAATTGACGTTTTAAGTTTCTGTTCCCAAATTCAAACGGATGTATCTTCGCCAATAATTGTCAGAAGTCAGAATTTCTTTCAACATTATGAAGCCCTTTTTATATATTTTGACTCTGCATCAAAAGCTGAAAATATGTAGTCTTGAAGTCAATTCGAGAAATTGACGTTTTAAGTTTCTGTTTCCAAATTCAAACGGATGTATATTCGCCAATAATTGTCAGAAGTCAGAATTTCTTGCAACATTATGAACCCCTTTTTATATATTTTGATTCTGCATCAAAAGCTGAAAATATGTAGTCTCGAAGTCATTTCGAGAAATTGACGTTTCAAGTTTCTGTTTCCAAATTCAAACGGTTGTATATTCGCCAATAATATTCAGAAGTTAGAATTTCTTTCAACATTATGAAGCCCTTTTTATATATTTTGACTCTGCATCAAAAGCTGAAAATATGTAGTCTCGAAGTCATTTCGAGAAATTGACGTTTTAAGTTTCTGTTTCCAAATTCAAACGGATGTATCTTCGCCAATAATTGTCAGAAGTTAGAATTTCTTTCAACATTATGAAGCCCTTCTTATATATTTTGATTCTGCATCAAAAGCTGAAAATATGTAGTCTTGAAGTCAATTCGAGAAATTGACGTTTTAAGTTTCTGTTCCCAAATTCAAACGGATGTATCTTCGCCAATAATTGTCAGAAGTCAGAATTTCTTTCAACATTATGAAGCCCTTTTTATATATTTTGACTCTGCATCAAAAGCTGAAAATATGTAGTCTCGAAATCATTTCGAGAAAATTACGTTTTAAGTTTCTGTTTCCAAATTCAAACGGATGTATCTTCGCCAATAATTGTCAGAAGTTAGAATTTCTTTCAACATTATGAAGCCCTTTTTATATATTTTGATTCTGCATCAAAAGCTGAAAATATGTAGTCTCGAAGTCATTTCGAGAAATTGACGTTTTAAGTTTCTGTTTCCAAATTCAAACGGTTGTATCTTCGCCAATAATTGTCAGAAGTCAGAATTTCTTTCAACATTATGAAGCCCTTCTTATATATTTTGATTCTGCATCAAAAGCTGAAAATATGTAGTCTTGAAGTCAATTCGAGAAATTGACGTTTTAAGTTTCTGTTCCCAAATTCAAACGGATGTATCTTCGCCAATAATTGTCAGAAGTCAGAATTTCTTTCAACATTATGAAGCCCTTTTTATATATTTTGACTCTGCATCAAAAGCTGAAAATATGTAGTCTCGAAGTCAATTCGAGAAATTGACGTTTTAAGTTTCTGTTTCCAAATTCAAACGGTTGTATATTCGCCAATAATTGTCAGAAGTCAGAATTTCTTTCAACATTATGAAGCCCTTTTTATATATTTTGATTCTGCATCAAAAGCTGAAAATATGTAGTCTCGAAGTCATTTTGAGAAATTGACGTTTTAAGTTTCTGTTTCCAAATTCAAACGGATGTATCTTCGCCAATAATTGTCAGAAGTTAGAATTTCCTTCAACATTATGAAGTTTCTGTTTCCAAACTCAAACGGATGTATCTTCGCCAATAATTGTCAGAAGTTAGAATTTCTTTCAACATTATGAAGCCCTTTTTATATATTTTGACTCTGCATCAAAAGCTGAAAATATGTAGTCTCGAAGTCATTTCGAGAAAATGACGTTTTAAGTTTCTGTTTCCAAATTCAAACGGATGTATCTTCGCCAATAATTGTCAGAAGTTAGAATTTCTTTCAACATTATGAAGCCCTTTTTATATATTTTGATTCTGCATCAAAAGCTGAAAATATGTAGTCTCGAAGTCATTTCGAGAAATTGACGTTTTAAGTTTCTGTTTCCAAATTCAAACGGTTGTATCTTCGCCAATAATTGTCAGAAGTCAGAATTTCTTTCAACATTATGAAGCCCTTCTTATATATTTTGATTCTGCATCAAAAGCTGAAAATATGTAGTCTTGAAGTCAATTCGAGAAATTGACGTTTTAAGTTTCTGTTTCCAAATTCAAACGGATGTATCTTCGCCAATAATTGTCAGAAGTCAGAATTTCTTTCAACATTTTGAAGCCCTTTTTATATATTTTGACTCTGCATCAAAAGCTGAAAATATGTAGTCTTGAAGTCAATTCGAGAAATTGACGTTTTAAGTTTCTGTTTCCAAATTCAAACGGTTGTATACAAGTTAGAATTTCTTTCAACATTATGAAGCCCTTTTTATATATTTTGAATCTGCATCAAAAGCTGAAAATATGTAGTCTCGAAGTCATTTCGAGAAAATGACGTTTTAAGTTTCTGTTTCCAAATTCAAACGGATGTATCTTCGCCAATAATTGTCAGAAGTTAGAATTTCTTTCAACATTATGAAGCCCTTTTTATATATTTTGATTCTGCATCAAAAGCTGAAAATATGTAGTCTCGAAGTCATTTCGAGAAATTGACGTTTTAAGTTTCTGTTTCCAAATTCAAACGGTTGTATCTTCGCCAATAATTGTCAGAAGTCAGAATTTCTTTCAACATTATGAAGCCCTTCTTATATATTTTGATTCTGCATCAAAAGCTGAAAATATGTAGTCTTGAAGTCAATTCGAGAAATTGACGTTTTAAGTTTCTGTTCCCAAATTCAAACGGATGTATCTTCGCCAATAATTGTCAGAAGTCAGAATTTCTTTCAACATTATGAAGCCCTTTTTATATATTTTGACTCTGCATCAAAAGCTGAAAATATGTAGTCTTGAAGTCAATTCGAGAAATTGACGTTTTAAGTTTCTGTTTCCAAATCAAACGGTTGTATATTCGCCAATAATTGTCAGAAGTCAGAATTTCTTGCAACATTATGAACCCCTTTTTATATATTTTGATTCTGCATCAAAGCTGAAAATATGTAGTCTCGAAGTCATTTCGAGAAATTGACGTTTCAGGTTTCTGTTTCCAAATTCAAACGGTTGTATATTCGCCAATAATTGTCAGAAGTCAGAATTTCTTGCAACATTATGAACCCCTTTTTATATATTTTGATTCTGCATCAAAAGCTGAAAATATGTAGTCTCGAAGTCATTTCGAGAAAATTACGTTTTAAGTTTCTGTTTCCAAATTCAAACGGATGTATCTTCGCCAATAATTGTCAGAAGTTAGAATTTCTTTCAACATTATGAAGCCCTTTTTATATATTTTGATTCTGCATCAAAAGCTGAAAATATGTAGTCTCGAAGTCATTTCGAGAAATTGACGTTTTAAGTTTCTGTTTCCAAATTCAAACGGTTGTATCTTCGCCAATAATTGTCAGAAGTCAGAATTTCTTTCAACATTATGAAGCCCTTCTTATATATTTTGATTCTGCATCAAAAGCTGAAAATATGTAGTCTTGAAGTCAATTCGAGAAATTGACGTTTTAAGTTTCTGTTCCCAAATTCAAACGGATGTATCTTCGCCCAATAATTGTCAGAAGTCAGAATTTCTTTCAACATTATGAAGCCCTTTTTATATATTTTGACTCTGCATCAAAAGCTGAAAATATGTAGTCTCGAAGTCAATTCGAGAAATTGACGTTTTAAGTTTCTGTTTCCAAATTCAAACGGTTGTATATTCGCCAATAATTGTCAGAAGTCAGAATTTCTTTCAACATTATGAAGCCCTTTTTATATATTTTGATTCTGCATCAAAAGCTGAAAATATGTAGTCTCGAAGTCATTTTGAGAAATTGACGTTTTAAGTTTCTGTTTCCAAATTCAAACGGATGTATCTTCGCCAATAATTGTCAGAAGTTAGAATTTCCTTCAACATTATGAAGTTTCTGTTTCCAAACTCAAACGGATGTATCTTCGCCAATAATTGTCAGAAGTTAGAATTTCTTTCAACATTATGAAGCCCTTTTTATATATTTTGACTCTGCATCAAAAGCTGAAAATATGTAGTCTCGAAGTCATTTCGAGAAAATGACGTTTTAAGTTTCTGTTTCCAAATTCAAACGGATGTATCTTCGCCAATAATTGTCAGAAGTTAGAATTTCTTTCAACATTATGAAGCCCTTTTTATATATTTTGATTCTGCATCAAAAGCTGAAAATATGTAGTCTCGAAGTCATTTCGAGAAATTGACGTTTTAAGTTTCTGTTTCCAAATTCAAACGGTTGTATCTTCGCCAATAATTGTCAGAAGTCAGAATTTCTTTCAACATTATGAAGCCCTTCTTATATATTTTGATTCTGCATCAAAAGCTGAAAATATGTAGTCTTGAAGTCAATTCGAGAAATTGACGTTTTAAGTTTCTGTTCCCAAATTCAAACGGATGTATCTTCGCCAATAATTGTCAGAAGTCAGAATTTCTTTCAACATTATGAAGCCCTTTTTATATATTTTGACTCTGCATCAAAAGCTGAAAATATGTAGTCTTGAAGTCAATTCGAGAAATTGACGTTTTAAGTTTCTGTTTCCAAATTCAAACGGTTGTATCTTCGCATATTGTCAGAAGTTAGAATTTCTTTCAACATTATGAAGCCCTTTTTATATATTTTGAATCTGCATCAAAAGCTGAAAATATGTAGTCTCGAAGTCATTTCGAGAAAATGACGTTTTAAGTTTCTGTTTCCAAATTCAAACGGATGTATCTTCGCCAATAATTGTCAGAAGTTAGAATTTCTTTCAACATTATGAAGCCCTTTTTATATATTTTGATTCTGCATCAAAAGCTGAAAATATGTAGTCTCGAAGTCATTTCGAGAAATTGACGTTTTAAGTTTCTGTTTCCAAATTTAAACGGTTGTATCTTCGCCAATAATTGTCAGAAGTCAGAATTTCTTTCAACATTATGAAGCCCTTCTTATATATTTTGATTCTGCATCAAAAGCTGAAAAATATGTAGTCTTGAAGTCAATTCGAGAAATTGACGTTTTAAGTTTCTGTTCCCAAATTCAAACGGATGTATCTTCGCCAATAATTGTCAGAAGTCAGAATTTCTTTCAACATTATGAAGCCCTTTTTATATATTTTGACTCTGCATCAAAAGCTGAAAATATGTAGTCTTGAAGTCAATTCGAGAAATTGACGTTTTAAGTTTCTGTTTCCAAATTCAAACGGTTGTATATTCGCCAATAATTGTCAGAAGTTAGAATTTCTTTCAACATTATGAAGCCCTTTTTATATATTTTGATTCTGCATCAAAAGCTGAAAATATGTAGTCTCGAAGTCATTTCGAGAAATTGACGTTTCAAGTTTCTGTTTCCAAATTCAAACGGTTGTATATTCGCCAATAATTGTCAGAAGTCAGAATTTCTTGCAACATTATGAACCCCTTTTTATATATTTTGATTCTGCATCAAAAGCTGAAAATATGTAGTCTCGAAGTCATTTCGAGATATTGGCGTTTTAAGTTTATTTTCCCAAATTCAAACGGATGTATCTTCGCAAATAATTGTCAGAAGTCAGAATTTCTTTCAACATTATGAAGCCCTTTTTATATATTTTGATTCTGCATCAAAAGCTGAAAATATGTAGTCTCGAAGTCATTTCGAGAAAATGACGTTTTAAATTTCTTTTTCCAAATTCAAACGGATGTATCTTCGCCAATAATTGTCAGAAGTTAGAATTTGTTTCAACATTATAAAGCCCTTTTTATATATTTTGATTCTGCATCAAAAGCTGAAAATATGAGTCTCGAAGTCATTTCGAGAAATTGACGTTTTAAGTTTCTGTTTCCAAATTCAAACGGATGTATCTTCGCCAATAATTGTCAGAAGTTAGAATTTCTTTCAACATTATGAAGCCCTTTTTATATATTTTGATTCTGCATCAAAAGCTGAAAATATGTAGTCTTGAAGTCAATTCGAGAAATTAACGTTTTAAGTTTCTGATCCCAAATTCAAACGGATGTATCTTCGCCAATAATTGTCAGAAGTTAGAATTTCTTTCAACATTATGAAGCCTTTTTATATATTTTGACTCTGCATCAAAAGCTGAAAATATGTAGTCTCGAAGTCATTTCGAGAAAATGACGTTTTAAGTTTCTGTTTCCAAATTCAAACGGATGTATCTTCGCCAATAATTGTCAGAAGTCAGAATTTCTTTCAACATTATGAAGCCCTTTTTATATATTTTGACTCTGCATCAAAAGCTGAAAATATGTAGTCTTGAAGTCAATTCGAGAAATTGACGTTTTAAGTTTCTGTTTCCAAATTCAAACGGTTGTATATTCGCCAATAATTGTCAGAAGTTAGAATTTCTTTCAACATTATGAAGCCCTTTTTATATATTTTGATTCTGCATCAAAAGCTGAAAATATGTAGTCTCGAAGTCATTTCGAGAAATTGACGTTTCAAGTTTCTGTTTCCAAATTCAAACGGTTGTATAGTCGCCAATAATTGTCAGAAGTTAGAATTTCTTTCAACATTATGAAGCCCTTTTTATATATTTTGATTCTGCATCAAAAGCTGAAAATATGTAGTCTCAAAGTCATTTCGAGATATTGGCGTTTTAGGTTTATTTTCCCAAATTCAAACGGATGTATCTTCGCCAATAATTGTCAGAAGTCAGAATTTCTTTCAACATTATGAAGCCCTTTTTATATATTTTGATTCTGCATCAAAAGCTGAAAATATGTAGTCTCGAAGTCATTTCGAGAAATTGACGTTTTAAGTTTCTGTTTCAAAATTCAAACGGATGTATCTTCGCCAATAATTGTCAGAAGTTAGAATTTCTTTCAACATTATGAAGCCCTTTTTATATATTTTGATTCTGCATCAAAAGCTGAAAATATGTAGTCTCGAAGTCATTTCGAGAAATTGACGTTTTAAGTATCTGTTTCCAAATTCAAACGGATGTATCTTCGCCAATAATTGTCAGAAGTTAGAATTTGTTTCAACATTATGAAGCCCTTTTTATATATTTTGATTCTGCATCAAAAGCTGAAAATATGTAGTCTCGAAGTCATTTCGAGAAATTGACGTTTTAAGTTTCTGTTTCCAAATTCAAACGGATGTATCTTCGCCAATAATTGTCAGAAGTTAGAATTTCTTTCAACATTATGAAGCCCTTTTTATATATTTTGATTCTGCATCAAAAGCTGAAAATATGTAGTCTTGAAGTCAATTCGAGAAATTAACGTTTTAAGTTTCTGTTCCCAAATTCAAACGGATGTATCTTCGCCAATAATTGTCAGAAGTTAGAATTTCTTTCAACATTATGAAGCCCTTTTTATATATTTTGACTCTGCATCAAAAGCTGAAAATATGTAGTCTCGAAGTCATTTCGAGAAAATTACGTTTTAAGTTTCTGTTTCCAAATTCAAACGGATGTATCTTCGCCAATAATTGTCAGAAGTTAGAATTTCTTTCAACATTATGAAGTTTCTGTTTCCAAACTCAAACGGATGTATCGTCGCCAATAATATTCAGAAGTTAAAATTTCTTTCAACATTATGAAGCCCTTTTTTATATATTTTGACTCTGCATCAAAAGCTGAAAATATGTAGTCTCGAAGTCATTTCGAGAAATTTGACGTTTTAAGTTTCTGTTTCCAAATTCAAACGGATGTATCTTCGCCAATAATTGTCAAAAGTTAGAATTTCTTTCAACATTATGAAGCCCATTTTTGTATACTTTGATTCTGCATCAAAAGCTGAAAATATGTAGTCTCGAAGTCATTTCGAGAAATTGACGTTTTAAGTTTCTGTTTCAAAATTCAAACGGATGTATCTTCACCAATAATTGTCAGAAGTTAGAATTTCTTTCAACATTATGAAGCCCTTTTTATATATTTTGATTCTGCATCAAAAGCTGAAAATATGTAGTCTCGAAGTCATTTCGAGAAATTGACGTTTTAAGTTTCTGTTTCCAAATTCAAACGGATGTATCTTCGCCAATAATTGTCAGAAGTTAGAATTTCTTTCAACATTATGAAGCCCTTTTTATATATTTTGACTCTGCATCAAAAGCTGAAAATATGTAGTCTCGAAGTCATTTCGAGAAAATGACGTTTTAAGTTTCTGTTTCCAAATTCAAACGGATGTATCTTCGCCAATAATTGTCAGAAGTTAGAATTTCTTTCAACATTATGAAGCCCTTTTTATATATTTTGATTCTGCATCAAAAGCTGAAAATATGTAGTCTCGAAGTCATTTCGAGAAATTGACGTTTTAAGTTTCTGTTTCCAAATTCAAACGGTTGTATCTTCGCCAATAATTGTCAGAAGTTAGAATTTCTTTCAACAATTTGAAGCCCTTTTTATATATTTTGATTCTGCATCAAAAGCTGAAAATATGTAGTCTCGAAGTCATTTCGAGAAATTGACGTTTTAAGTTTCTGTTTCCAAATCCAAACGGTTGTATATTTGCCAATAATTGTCAGAAGTCAGAATTTCTTGCAACATTATGAACCCCTTTTTATATATTTTGATTCTGCATCAAAAGCTGAAAATATGTAGTCTCGAAGTCATTTCGAGATATTGGCGTTTTAAGTTTATTTTCCCAAATTCAAACGGATGTATCTTCGCCAATAATTGTCAGAAGTTAGAATTTCTTTCAACATTATGAAGCCCTTTTTATATATTTTGATTCTGCATCAAAAGCTGAAAATATGTAGTCTCGAAGTCATTTCGAGAAATTGACGTTTTAAGTTTCTGTTTCCAAATTCAAACGGATGTATCTTCGCCAATAATTGTCAGAAGTTAGAATTTCTTTCAACATTATGAAGCCGTTTTTATATATTTTGACTCTGCATCAAAAGCTGAAAATATGTAGTCTCGAAGTCATTTCGAGAAAATGACGTTTTAAGTTTCTGTTTCCAAATTCAAACGGATGTATCTTCGCCAATAATTGTCAGAAGTTAGAATTTCTTTCAACATTATGAAGCCCTTTTTATATATTTTGATTCTGCATCAAAAGCTGAAAATATGTAGTCTCGAAGTCATTTCGAGAAATTGACGTTTTAAGTTTCTGTTTCCAAATTCAAACGGATGTATCTTCGCCAATAATTGTCAGAAGTTAGAATTTCTTTCAACATTATGAAGCCCTTTTTATATATTTTGATTCTGCATCAAAAGCTGAAAATATGTAGTCTTGAAGTCAATTCGAGAAATTAACGTTTTAAGTTTCTGTTCCCAAATTCAAACGGATGTATCTTCGAAAATAATTGTCAGAAGTTAGAATTTCTTTCAACATTATGAAGCCTTTTTATATATTTTGACTCTGCATCAAAAGCTGAAAATATGTAGTCTCGAAGTCATTTCGAGAAATTGACGTTTTAAGTTTCTGTTTCCAAATTCAAACGGATGTATCTTCGCCAATAATTGTCAGAAGTCAGAATTTTTTGAACACTATGAAGCCCTGTTTATGTATTTTGACTCTGCATCAAAAGCTGAAAATATGTAGTCTCGAAGTCATTTCGAGAAATTGACGTTTTAAGTTTCTGTTTCCAAATTCAAACGGATGTATCTTCGCCAATAATTGTCAGAAGTTAGAATTTCTTTCAACATTATGAAGCCCTTTTTATATATTTTGATTCTGCATCAAAAGCTGAAAATATGTAGTCTCGAAGTCATTTCGAGAAATTGACGTTTTAAGTTTCTGTTTCCAAATTTAAACGGTTGTATCTTCGCCAATAATTGTCAGAAGTCAGAATTTCTTTCAACATTATGAAGCCCTTTTTATATATTTTGACTCTGCATCAAAAGCTGAAAATATGTAGTCTCGAAGTCAATTCGAGAAATTGGCGTTTTAAGTTTCTGTTTCCAAATTCAAACGGATGTATCTTTGCCAATAATTGTCAGAAGTTAGAATTTCTTTCAACATTATGAAGCCGTTTTTATATATTTTGACTCTGCATCAAAAGCTGAAATTATGTAGTCTTGAAGTCAATTCGAGAAATTGACGTTTTAAGTTTCTGTTTCCAAATTCAAACGGTTGTATATTCGCCAATAATTGTCAGAAGTTAGAATTTCTTTCAACATTATGAAGCCCTTTTTATATATTTTGACTCTGCATCAAAAGCTGAAAATATGTAGTCTCGAAGTCATTTCGAGAAATTGACGTTTTAAGTTTCTGTTTCCAAATTCAAGCGGATGTATCTTCGCCAATAATTGTCAGAAGTTAGAATTTCTTTCAACAATTTGAAGCCCTTTTTATATATTTTGATTCTGCATCAAAAGCTGAAAATATGTAGTCTCGAAGTCTTTCGAGAAATTGACGTTTTAAGTTTCTGTTTCCCAAATTCAAACGGTTGTATATTCGCCAATAATTGTCAGAAAGTTAGAATTTCTTTCAACAATTTGAAAGCCCTTTTTATATATTTTGATTCTGCATCAAAAGCTGAAAATATGTAGTCTCGAAGTCATTTCGAGATATTGGCGTTTTAAGTTTATTTTCCCAAATTCAAACGGATGTATCTTTGCCAATAATTGTCAGAAGTTAGAATTTCTTTCAACATTATGAAGCCCTTTTTATATATTTTGATTCTGCATCAAAAGCTGAAAATATGTAGTCTCGAAGTCATTTCGAGAAATTGACGTTTTAAGTTTCTGTTTCCAAATTCAAACGGATGTATCGTCGCCAATAATTGTCAGAAGTTAGAATTTCTTTTAACATTATGAAGCCCTTTTTATATATTTTGACTCTGCATCAAAAGCTGAAAATATGTAGTCTCGAAGTCATTTCGAGAAATTGTCGTTTTAAGTTTCTGTTTCCAAATTCAAACGGATGTATCTTCGCCAATAATTGTCAGAAGTTAGAATTTCTTTCAACATTATGAACCCCTTTTTATATATTTTGATTCTGCATCAAAAGCTGAAAATATGTAGTCTCGAAGTCATTTCGAGAAATTGACGTTTTAAGTTTCTGTTTCCAAATTCAAACGGATGTATCTTCGCCAATAATTGTCAGAAGTTAGAATTTCTTTCAACATTATGAAGCCCTTTTTATATATTTTGAGTCTGCATCAAAAGCTGAAAATATGTAGTCTTGAAGTCAATTCGAGAAATTGACGTTATAAGTTTCTGTTTCCAAATTCAAACGGATGTATCTTCGCCAATAATTGTCAGAAGTTAGAATTTCTTTCAACATTATGAAGCCCTTTTTATATATTTTGACTCTGCATCAAAAGCTGAAAATATGTAGTCTCGAAGTCATTTCGAGAAAATTACGTTTTAAGTTTCTGTTTCCAAATTCAAACGGATGTATCTTCGCCAATAATTGTCAGAAGTTAGAATTTCTTTCAACATTATGAAGCCCTTTTTATATATTTTGACTCTGCATCAAAAGCTGAAAATATGTAGTCTCGAAGTCAATTCGAGAAATTGACGTTTTAAGTTTCTGTTTCCAAATTCAAACGGATGTATCTTCGTCAATAATTGTCAGAAGTTAGAATTTCTTTCAACATTATGAAGCCCTTTTTATATATTTTGATTCTGCATCAAAAGCTGAAAATATGTAGTCTCGAAGTCATTTCGAGAAATTGACGTTTTAAGTTTCTGTTTCCAAATTCAAACGGTTGTATCTTCGCCAATAATTGTCAGAAGTTAGAATTTCTTTCAACATTATGAAGCCCTTTTTATATATTTTGATTCTGCATCAAAAGCTGAAAATATGTAGTCTCGAAGTCAATTCGAGAAATTGACGTTTTAAGTTTCTGTTTCTAAATTCAAACGGATGTATCTTCGCCAATAATTGTCAGAAGTTAGAATTTCTTTCAACATTATGAAGCCCTTTTTATATATTTTGATTCTGCATCAAAAGCTGAAAATATGTAGTCTCGAAGTCAATTCGAGAAATTAACGTTTTAAGTTTCTGTTCCCAAATTCAAACGGATGTATCTTCGAAAATAATTGTCAGAAGTTAGAATTTCTTTCAACATTATGAAGCCTTTTTATATATTTTGACTCTGCATCAAAAGCTGAAAATATGTAGTCTCGAAGTCATTTCGAGAAATTGACGTTTTAAGTTTCTGTTTCCAAATTCAAACGGATGTATCTTCGCCAATAATTGTCAGAAGTCAGAATTTTTTCAACACTATGAAGCCCTTTTTATGTATTTTGACTCTGCATCAAAAGCTGAAAATATGTAGTCTCGAAGTCATTTCGAGAAATTGACGTTTTAAGTTTCTGTTTCCAAATTCAAACGGATGTATCTTCGCCAATAATTGTCAGAAGTTAGAATTTCTTTCAACATTATGAAGCCCTTTTTATATATTTTGACTCTGCATCAAAAGCTGAAAATATGTAGTATCGAAGTCATTTCGAGAAATTGGCGTTTTAAGTTTCTGTTTCCAAATTCAAACGTATGTATCTTCGCCAATAATTGTCAGAAGTTAGAATTTCTTTCAACATTATGAACCCCTTTTTATATATTTTGACTATGCATCAAAAGCTGAAAATATGTAGTCGCGAAGTCATTTTGAGAAATTGACGTTTTAAGTTTCGGTTTCCAAATTCAAACGGATGTATCTTCGCCAATAATTGTCAGAAGTTAGAATTTCTTTCAACATTATGAAGCCCTTTTTATATATTTTGATTCTGCATCAAAAGCTGAAAATATGTTGTCTCGAAGTCATTTCGAGAAATTGACGTTTTAAGTTTCTGTTTCCAAATTCAAACGGATGTATCTTCGCCAATAATTGTCAGAAGTTAGAATTTCTTTCAACATTATGAAGCCCTTATTATATATTTTGACTCTGCATCAAAAGCTGAAAATATGTAGTCTCGAAGTCATTTCGAGAAAATGACGTTTTAAGTTTCTGTTTCCAAATTCAAACGGATGTATCTTCGCCAATAATTGTCAGAAGTTAGAATTTCTTTCAACATTATGAAGCCCTTTTTATATATTTTGATTCTGCATCAAAAGCTGAAAATATGTAGTCTCGAAGTCATTTCGAGAAATTGACGTTTTAAGTTTCTGTTTCCAAATTCAAACGGTTGTATCTTCGCCAATAATTGTCAGAAGTCAGAATTTCTTTCAACATTATGAAGCCCTTTTTATATATTTTGACTCTGCATCAAAAGCTGAAAATATGTAGTCTCGAAGTCAATTCGAGAAATTGGCGTTTTAAGTTTCTGTTCCCAAATTCAAACGGATGTATCTTTGCCAATAATTGTCAGAAGTTAGAATTTCTTTCAACATTATGAAGCCCTTTTTATATATTTTGACTCTGCATCAAAAGCTGAAATTATGTAGTCTTGAAGTCAATTCGAGAAATTGACGTTTTAAGTTTCTGTTTCCAAATTCAAACGGTTGTATATTCGCCAATAATTGTCAGAAGTTAGAATTTCTTTCAACATTATGAAGCCCTTTTTATATATTTTGACTCTGCATCAAAAGCTGAAAATATGTAGTCTCGAAGTCATTTCGAGAAATTGACGTTTTAAGTTTCTGTTTCCAAATTCAAACGGATGTATCTTCGCCAATAATTGTCAGAAGTTAGAATTTCTTTCAACAATTTGAAGCCCTTTTTATATATTTTGATTCTGCATCAAAAGCTGAAAATATGTAGTCTCGAAGTCATTTCGAGAAATTGACGTTTTAAGTTTCTGTTTCCAAATTCAAACGGTTGTATCTTCGCCAATAATTGTCAGAAGTCAGAATTTCTTGCAACATTATGAACCCCTTTTTATATATTTTGATTCTGCATCAAAAGCTGAAAATATGTAGTCTCGAAGTCATTTCGAGATATTGGCGTTTTAAGTTTCTTTTCCCAAATTCAAACGGATGTATCTTCGCCAATAATTGTCAGAAGTCAGAATTTCTTTCAACATTATGAAGCCCTTTTTATATATTTTGATTCTGCATCAAAAGCTGAAAATATGTAGTCTCGAAGTCATTTCGAGAAATTGACGTTTTAAGTTTCTGTTTCCAAATTCAAACGGATGTATCTTCGCCAATAATTGTCAGAAGTTAGAATTTCTTTCAACATTATGAAGCCCTTTTTATATATTTTGACTCTGCATCAAAAGCTGAAAATATGTAGTCTCGAAGTCATTTCGAGAAATTGACGTTTTAAGTTTCTGTTTCCAAATTCAAACGGATGTATCTTCGCCAATAATTGTCAGAAGTTAGAATTTCTTTCAACATTATGAAGCCCTTTTTATATATTTTGATTCTGCATCAAAAGCTGAAAATATGTAGTCTCGAAGTCATTTCGAGAAATTGACGTTTTAAGTTTCTGTTTCCAAATTCAAACGGTTGTATATTCGCCAATAATTGTCAGAAGTCAGAATTTCTTTCAACATTATGAACCCCTTTTTATATATTTTGATTCTGCATCAAAAGCTGAAAATATGTAGTCTCGAAGTCATTTCGAGATATTGGCGTTTTAAGTTTCTTTTCCCAAATTCAAACGGATGTATCTTCGCCAATAATTGTCAGAAGTCAGAATTTCTTTCAACATTATGAAGCCCTTTTTATATATTTTGATTCTGCATCAAAAGCTGAAAATATGTAGTCTCGAAGTCATTTCGAGAAATTGACGTTTTAAGTTTCTGTTTCCAAATTCAAACGGATGTATCTTCGCCAATAATTGTCAGAAGTTAGAATTTCTTTCAACATTATGAAGCCGTTTTTATATATTTTGACTCTGCATCAAAAGCTGAAAATATGTAGTCTCGAAGTCATTTCGAGAAAATGACGTTTTAAGTTTCTGTTTCCAAATTCAAACGGATGTATCTTCGCCAATAATTGTCAGAAGTTAGAATTTCTTTCAACATTATGAAGCCCTTTTTATATATTTTGATTCTGCATCAAAAGCTGAAAATATGTAGTCTCGAAGTCATTTCGAGAAATTGACGTTTTAAGTTTCTGTTTCCAAATTCAAACGGATGTATCTTCGCCAATAATTGTCAGAAGTTAGAATTTCTTTCAACATTATGAAGCCCTTTTTATATATTTTGATTCTGCATCAAAAGCTGAAAATATGTAGTCTTGAAGTCAATTCGAGAAATTAACGTTTTAAGTTTCTGTTCCCAAATTCAAACGGATGTATCTCCGCCAATAATTGTCAGAAGTTAGAATTTCTTTCAACATTATGAAGCCTTTTTATATATTTTGACTCTGCATCAAAAGCTGAAAATATGTAGTCTCGAAGTCATTTCGAGAAATTGACGTTTTAAGTTTCTGTTTCCAAATTCAAACGGATGTATCTTCGCCAATAATTGTCAGAAGTCAGAATTTTTTCAACACTATGAAGCCCTTTTTATGTATTTTGACTCTGCATCAAAAGCTGAAAATATGTAGTCTCGAAGTCATTTCGAGAAATTGACGTTTTAAGTTTCTGTTTCCAAATTCAAACGGATGTATCTTCGCCAATAATTGTCAGAAGTTAGAATTTCTTTCAACATTATGAAGCCCTTTTTATATATTTTGATTCTGCATCAAAAGCTGAAAATATGTAGTCTCGAAGTCATTTCGAGAAATTGACGTTTTAAGTTTCTGTTTCCAAATTCAAACGGTTGTATCTTCGCCAATAATTGTCAGAAGTCAAAATTTCTTTCAACATTATGAAGCCCTTTTTATATATTTTGACTCTGCATCAAAAGCTGAAAATATGTAGTCTCGAAGTCAATTCGAGAAATTGGCGTTTTAAGTTTCTGTTTCCAAATTCAAACGGATGTATCTTTGCCAATAATTGTCAGAAGTTAGAATTTCTTTCAACATTATGAAGCCCTTTTTATATATTTTGACTCTGCATCAAAAGCTGAAATTATGTAGTCTTGAAGTCAATTCGAGAAATTGACGTTTTAAGTTTCTGTTTCCAAATTCAAACGGTTGTATATTCGCCAATAATTGTCAGAAGTTAGAATTTCTTTCAACATTATGAAGCCCTTTTTTATATATTTTGACTCTGCATCAAAAGCTGAAAATATGTAGTCTCGAAGTCATTTCGAGAAATTGACGTTTTAAGTTTCTGTTTCCAAATTCAAGCGGATGTATCTTCGCCAATAATTGTCAGAAGTTAGAATTTCTTTCAACAATTTGAAGCCCTTTTTATATATTTTGATTCTGCATCAAAAGCTGAAAATATGTAGTCTCGAAGTCATTTCGAGAAATTGACGTTTTAAGTTTCTGTTTCCAAATTCAAACGGTTGTATCTTCGCCAATAATTGTCAGAAGTCAGAATTTCTTGCAACATTATGAACCCCTTTTTTATATATTTTGATTCTGCATCAAAAGCTGAAAATATGTAGTCTCGAAGTCATTTCGAGATATTGGCGTTTTAAGTTTATTTTCCCAAATTCAAACGGATGTATCTTCGCCAATAATTGTCAGAAGTCAGAATTTCTTTCAACATTATGAAGCCCTTTTTATATATTTTGATTCTGCATCAAAAGCTGAAAATATGTAGTCTCGAAGTCATTTCGAGAAATTGACGTTTTAAGTTTCTGTTTCCAAATTCAAACGGATGTATCGTCGCCAATAATTGTCAGAAGTTAGAATTTCTTTTAACATTATGAAGCCCTTTTTATATATTTTGACTCTGCATCAAAAGCTGAAAATATGTAGTCTCGAAGTCATTTCGAGAAATTGTCGTTTTAAGTTTCTGTTTCCAAATTCAAACGGATGTATCTTCGCCAATAATTGTCAGAAGTTAGAATTTCTTTCAACATTATGAACCCCTTTTTATATATTTTGATTCTGCATCAAAAGCTGAAAATATGTAGTCTCGAAGTCATTTCGAGAAATTGACGTTTTAAGTTTCTGTTTCCAAATTCAAACGGATGTATCTTCGCCAATAATTGTCAGAAGTTAGAATTTCTTTCAACATTATGAAGCCCTTTTTATATATTTTGACTCTGCATCAAAAGCTGAAAATATGTAGTCTTGAAGTCAATTCGAGAAATTGACGTTATAAGTTTCTGTTTCCAAATTCAAACGGATGTATCTTCGCCAATAATTGTCAGAAGTTAGAATTTCTTTCAACATTATGAAGCCCTTTTTATATATTTTGACTCTGCATCAAAAGCTGAAAATATGTAGTCTCGAAGTCATTTCGAGAAAATTACGTTTTAAGTTTCTGTTTCCAAATTCAAACGGATGTATCTTCGCCAATAATTGTCAGAAGTCAGAATTTCTTTCAACATTATGAAGCCCTTTTTATATATTTTGACTCTGCATCAAAAGCTGAAAATATGTAGTCTCGAAGTCAATTCGAGAAATTGACGTTTTAAGTTTCTGTTTCCAAATTCAAACGGATGTATCTTCGCCAATAATTGTCAGAAGTTAGAATTTCTTTCAACATTATGAAGCCCTTTTTATATATTTTGATTCTGCATCAAAAGCTGAAAATATGTAGTCTCGAAGTCATTTCGAGAAATTGACGTTTTAAGTTTCTGTTTCCAAATTCAAACGGTTGTATCTTCGCCAATAATTGTCAGAAGTTAGAATTTCTTTCAACATTATGAAGCCCTTTTTATATATTTTGATTCTGCATCAAAAGCTGAAAATATGTAGTCTCGAAGTCAATTCGAGAAATTGACGTTTTAAGTTTCTGTTTCCAAATTCAAACGGATGTATCTTCGCCAATAATTGTCAGAAGTTAGAATTTCTTTCAACATTATGAAGCCCTTTTTATATATTTTGATTCTGCATCAAAAGCTGAAAATATGTAGTCTCGAAGTCAATTCGAGAAATTAACGTTTTAAGTTTCTGTTCCCAAATTCAAACGGATGTATCTTCGAAAATAATTGTCAGAAGTTAGAATTTCTTTCAACATTATGAAGCCTTTTTATATATTTTGACTCTGCATCAAAAGCTGAAAATATGTAGTCTCGAAGTCATTTCGAGAAATTGACGTTTTAAGTTTCTGTTTCCAAATTCAAACGGATGTATCTTCGCCAATAATTGTCAGAAGTTAGAATTTCTTTCAACATTATGAAGCCCTTTTTATATATTTTGACTCTGCATCAAAAGCTGAAAATATGTAGTCTCGAAGTCATTTCGAGAAATTGACGTTTTAAGTTTCTGTTTCCAAATTCAAACGGATGTATCTTCGCCAATAATTGTCAGAAGTTAGAATTTCTTTCAACATTATGAAGCCCTTTTTATATATTTTGACTCTGCATCAAAAACTGAAAATATGTAGTCTCGAAGTCATTTCGAGAAATTGACGTTTTAAGTTTCTGTTTCCAAATTCAAACGGATGTATCTTCGCCAATAATTGTCAGAAGTTAGAATTTCTTTCAACATTATGAAGCCCTTTTTATATATTTTGACTCTGCATCAAAAGCTGAAAATATGTAGTCTCGAAGTCATTTCGAGAAATTGACGTTTTAAGTTTCTGTTTCCAAATTCAAACGGATGTATCTTCGCCAATAATTGTCAGAAGTTAGAATTCTTTCAACATTATGAAGCGTTTTTATATATTTTGACTTCTGCATCAAAAGCTGAAAATATGTAGTCGCGAAGTCATTTTCGAGAAAATTGACGTTTTAAGTTTCGGTTTCCCAAATTCAAACGGGATGTATCTTCGCCAATAATTGTCAGCCGTTAGAATTTCTTTCAACATTATTAAGCCCTTTTTATATATTTTGATTCTGCATCAAAAGCTGAAAATATGTAGTCTGGAAGTCATTTCGAGAAATTGACGTTTAAAGTTTCTGTTCCCAAATTCAAAGGGTTGTATTTTCCCCAAAATTGTCAGAAGTTAGAATTTCTTTCAACATTATGAAGCCCTTTTTATATATTTTGACTCTGCATCAAAAGCTGAAAATATGTAGTCTCGAAGTCATTTCGAGAAATTGACGTTTTAAGTTTCTGTTTCCAAATTCAAACGGATGTATCTTCGCCAATAATTGTCAGAAGTTAGAATTTCTTTCAACATTATGAAGCCCTTTTTATATATTTTGATTCTGCATCAAAAGCTGAAAATATGTAGTCTCGAAGTCATTTCGAGAAATTGACGTTTTAAGTTTCTGTTTCCAAATTCAAACGGATGTATCTTCGCCAATAATTGTCAGAAGTTAGAATTTCTTTCAACATTATGAAGCCCTTTTTATATATTTTGACTCTGCATCAAAAGCTGAAAATATGTAGTCTCGAAGTCATTTCGAGAAATTGACGTTTTAAGTTTCTGTTTCCAAATTCAAACGGATGTATCTTCGCCAATAATTGTCAGAAGTTAGAATTTCTTTCAACATTATGAAGCCCTTTTTATATATTTTGATTCTGCATCAAAAGCTGAAAATATGTAGTCTCGAAGTCATTTCGAGAAATTGACGTTTTAAGTTTCTGTTTCCAAATTCAAACGGATGTATCTTCGCCAATAATTGTCAGAAGTTAGAATTTCTTTCAACATTATGAAGCCCTTTTTATATATTTTGATTCTGCATCAAAAGCTGAAAATATGTAGTCTCGAAGTCATTTCGAGAAATTGACGTTTTAAGTTTCTGTTTCCAAATTCAAACGGATGTATCTTCGCCAATAATTGTCAGAAGTTAGAATTTCTTTCAACATTATGAAGCCCTTTTTATATATTTTGACTCTGCATCAAAAGCTGAAAATATGTAGTCTCGAAGTCATTTCGAGAAATTGACGTTTTAAGTTTCTGTTTCCAAATTCAAACGGATGTATCTTCGCCAATAATTGTCAGAAGTTAGAATTTCTTTCAACATTATGAAGCCCTTTTTATATATTTTGACTCTGCATCAAAAGCTGAAAATATGTAGTCTCGAAGTCATTTCGAGAAATTGACGTTTTAAGTTTCTGTTTCCAAATTCAAACGGATGTATCTTCGCCAATAATTGTCAGAAGTTAGAATTTCTTTCAACATTATGAAGCCCTTTTTATATATTTTGACTCTGCATCAAAAGCTGAAAATATGTAGTCTCGAAGTCATTTCGAGAAATTGACGTTTTAAGTTTCTGTTTCCAAATTCAAACGGATGTATCTTCGCCAATAATTGTCAGAAGTTAGAATTTCTTTCAACATTATGAAGCCCTTTTTATATATTTTGACTCTGCATCAAAAGCTGAAAATATGTAGTCTCGAAGTCATTTCGAGAAATTGACGTTTTAAGTTTCTGTTTCCAAATTCAAACGGATGTATCTTCGCCAATAATTGTCAGAAGTTAGAATTTCTTTCAACATTATGAAGCCCTTTTTATATATTTTGACTCTGCATCAAAAGCTGAAAATATGTAGTCTCGAAGTCATTTCGAGAAATTGACGTTTTAAGTTTCTGTTTCCAAATTCAAACGGATGTATCTTCGCCAATAATTGTCAGAAGTTAGAATTTCTTTCAACATTATGAAGCCCTTTTTATATATTTTGACTCTGCATCAAAAGCTGAAAATATGTAGTCTCGAAGTCATTTCGAGAAATTGACGTTTTAAGTTTCTGTTTCCAAATTCAAACGGATGTATCTTCGCCAATAATTGTCAGAAGTTAGAATTTCTTTCAACATTATGAAGCCCTTTTTATATATTTTGACTCTGCATCAAAAGCTGAAAATATGTAGTCTCGAAGTCATTTCGAGAAATTGACGTTTTAAGTTTCTGTTTCCAAATTCAAACGGATGTATCTTCGCCAATAATTGTCAGAAGTTAGAATTTCTTTCAACATTATGAAGCCCTTTTTATATATTTTGATTCTGCATCAAAAGCTGAAAATATGTAGTCTCGAAGTCATTTCGAGAAATTGACGTTTTAAGTTTCTGTTTCCAAATTCAAACGGATGTATCTTCGCCAATAATTGTCAGAAGTTAGAATTTCTTTCAACATTATGAAGCCCTTTTTATATATTTTGACTCTGCATCAAAAGCTGAAAATATGTAGTCTCGAAGTCATTTCGAGAAATTGACGTTTTAAGTTTCTGTTTCCAAATTCAAACGGATGTATCTTCGCCAATAATTGTCAGAAGTTAGAATTTCTTTCAACATTATGAAGCCCTTTTTATATATTTTGACTCTGCATCAAAAGCTGAAAATATGTAGTCTCGAAGTCATTTCGAGAAATTGACGTTTTAAGTTTCTGTTTCCAAATTCAAACGGATGTATCTTCGCCAATAATTGTCAGAAGTTAGAATTTCTTTCAACATTATGAAGCCCTTTTTATATATTTTGACTCTGCATCAAAAGCTGAAAATATGTAGTCTCGAAGTCATTTCGAGAAATTGACGTTTTAAGTTTCTGTTTCCAAATTCAAACGGATGTATCTTCGCCAATAATTGTCAGAAGTTAGAATTTCTTTCAACATTATGAAGCCCTTTTTATATATTTTGATTCTGCATCAAAAGCTGAAAATATGTAGTCTCGAAGTCATTTCGAGAAATTGACGTTTTAAGTTTCTGTTTCCAAATTCAAACGGATGTATCTTCGCCAATAATTGTCAGAAGTTAGAATTTCTTTCAACATTATGAAGCCCTTTTTATATATTTTGACTCTGCATCAAAGCTGAAAATATGTAGTCTCGAAGTCAATTCGAGAAATTGACGTTTTAAGTATCTGTTTCCAAATTCAAACGGATGTATCGTCGCCAATACTTGTCAGAAGTTAGAATTTCTTTCAACATTATGAAGCCCTTTTTATATATTTTGATTCTGCATCAAAAGCTGAAAATATGTAGTCTCGAAGTCATTTCGAGAAATTGACGTTTTAAGTTTCTGTTTCCAAATTCAAACGGATGTATCTTCGCCAATAATTGTCAGAAGTTAGAATTTCTTTCAACATTATGAAGCCCTTTTTATATATTTTGACTCTGCATCAAAAGCTGAAAATATGTAGTCTCGAAGTCATTTCGAGAAATTGACGTTTTAAGTTTCTGTTTCCAAATTCAAACGGATGTATCTTCGCCAATAATTGTCAGAAGTTAGAATTTCTTTCAACATTATGAAGCCCTTTTTATATATTTTGACTCTGCATCAAAAACTGAAAATATGTAGTGTGGAGGTCATTTCGAGAAATTGACGTTTTAAGTTTCTGTTTCCAAATTCAAACGGATGTACGAGTATCTTCGCCAATAATTGTCAGAAGTTAGAATTTCTTTCAACATTATGAAGCCCTTTTTATATATTTTGACTCTGCATCAAAAGCTGAAAATATGTAGTCTCGAAGTCATTTCGAGAAATTTACGTTTTATGTTTCTGTTTCCAAACTTAAACGGATGTATCGCCGCCAATAATTGGCAGAAGTTAGAATTTCTTTTAACATTATGAAGCCCTTTTTATATATTTTGACTCTGCATCAAAAGCTGAAAATATGTAGTCTCGAAGTCATTTCGAGAAATTGGCGTTTTAAGTTTCTGTTTCCAAATTCAAACGGATGTATCTTCGCCAATAATTGTCAGAAGTTAGAATTTCTTTCAACATTATGAAGCCCTTTTTATATATTTTGATTCTGCATCAAAAGCTGAAAATATGTAGTCTCGAAGTCATTTCGAGAAATTGTCGTTTTAAGTTTCTGTTTCCAAATTCAAACGGATGTATCTTCGCCAATAATTGTCAGAAGTCAGAATTTCTTTCAACATTATGAAGCCCTTTTTATATATTTTGATTCTGCATCAAAAGCTGAAAATATGTAGTCTCGAAGTCATTTCGAGAAATTGACGTTTTAAGTTTCTGTTTCCAAATTCAAACGGATGTATCTTCGCCAATAATTGTCAAAAGTTAGAATTTCTTTCAACATTATGAAGCCCTTTTTATATATTTTGATTCTGCATCAAAGCTGAAAATATGTAGTCTCGAAGTCATTTCGAGAAATTGACGTTTTAAGTTTCTGTTTCCAAATTCAAACGGATGTATCTTCGCCAATAATTGTCAGAAGTTAGAATTTCTTTCAACATTATGAAGCCCTTTTTATATATTTTGACTCTGCATCAAAAACTGAAAATATGTAGTCTGGAGGTCATTTCGAGAAATTGACGTTTTAAGTTTCTGTTTCCAAATTCAAACGGATGTACGAGTATCTTCGCCAATAATTGTCAGAAGTTAGAATTTCTTTCAACATTATGAAGCCCTTTTTATATATTTTGACTCTGCATCAAAAGCTGAAAATATGTAGTCTCGAAGTCATTTCGAGAAATTTACGTTTTATGTTTCTGTTTCCAAACTCAAACGGATGTATCGTCGCCAATAATTGTCAGAAGTTAGAATTTCTTTTAACATTATGAAGCCCTTTTTATATATTTTGACTCTGCATCAAAAGCTGAAAATATGTAGTCTCGAAGTCATTTCGAGAAATTGTCGTTTTAAGTTTCTGTTTCCAAATTCAAACGGATGTATCTTCGCCAATAATTGTCAGAAGTTAGAATTTCTTTCAACATTATGAACCCCTTTTTATATATTTTGATTCTGCATCAAAAGCTGAAAATATGTAGTCTCGAAGTCATTTCGAGAAATTGACGTTTTAAGTTTCTGTTTCCAAATTCAAACGGATGTATCTTCGCCAATAATTGTCAGAAGTTAGAATTTCTTTCAACATTATGAAGCCCTTTTTATATATTTTGACTCTGCATCAAAAGCTGAAAATATGTAGTCTTGAAGTCAATTCGAGAAATTGACGTTATAAGTTTCTGTTTCCAAATTCAAACGGATGTATCTTCGCCAATAATTGTCAGAAGTTAGAATTTCTTTCAACATTATGAAGCCCTTTTTATATATTTTGACTCTGCATCAAAAGCTGAAAATATGTAGTCTCGAAGTCATTTCGAGAAAATCACGTTTTAAGTTTCTGTTTCCAAATTCAAACGGATGTATCTTCGTCAATAATTGTCAGAAGTTAGAATTTCTTTCAACATTATGAAGCCCTTTTTATATATTTTGACTCTGCATCAAAAGCTGAAAATATGTAGTCTCGAAGTCAATTCGAGAAATTGACGTTTTAAGTTTCTGTTTCCAAATTCAAACGGATGTATCTTCGCCAATAATTGTCAGAAGTTAGAATTTCTTTCAACATTATGAAGCCCTTTTTATATATTTTGATTCTGCATCAAAAGCTGAAAATATGTAGTCTCGAAGTCATTTCGAGAAATTGACGTTTTAAGTTTCTGTTTCCAAATTCAAACGGATGTATCTTCGCCAATAATTGTCAGAAGTCAGAATTTCTTTCAACATGATGAAGCCCTTTTTATATATTTTGATTCTGCATCAAAAGCTGAAAATATGTAGTCTCGAAGTCAATTCGAGAAATTGACGTTTTAAGTTTCTGTTCCCAAATTCAAACGGATGTATCTTCGCCAATAATTGTCAGAAGTCAGAATTTCTTTCAATATTATGAAGCCCTTTTTATATATTTTGACTCTGCATCAAAGCTGAAAATATGTAGTCTCGAAGTCATTTCGAGAAATTGACGTTTTAAGTTTCTGTTTCCAAATTCAAGCGGATGTATCTTCGCCAATAATTGTCAGAAGTTAGAATTTCTTTCAACATTATGAAGCCCTTTTTATATATTTTGATTCTGCATCAAAAGCTGAAAATATGTAGTCTCGAAGTCATTTCGAGAAATTGACGTTTTAAGTTTCTGTTTCCAAATCCAAACGGTTGTATATTTGCCAATAATTGTCAGAAGTCAGAATTTCTTGCAACATTATGAACCCCTTTTTATATATTTTGATTCTGCATCAAAAGCTGAAAATATGTAGTCTCGAAGTCATTTCGAGATATTGGCGTTTTAAGTTTATTTTCCTAAATTCAAACGGATGTATCTTCGCCAATAATTGTCAGAAGTCAGAATTTCTTTCAACATTATGAAGCCCTTTTTATATATTTTGATTCTGCATCAAAAGCTGAAAATATGTAGTCTCGAAGTCATTTCGAGAAATTGACGTTTTAAGTTTCTGTTTCCAAATTCAAACGGATGTATCTTCGCCAATAATTGTCAGAAGTTAGAATTTCTTTCAACATTATGAAGCCCTTTTTATATATGTTGACTCTGCATCAAAAGCTGAAAATATGTAGTCTCGAAGTCATTTCGAGAAAATGACGTTTTAAGTTTCTGTTTCCAAATTCAAACGGATGTATCTTCGCCAATAATTGTCAGAAGTTAGAATTTGTTTCAACATTATAAAGCCCTTTTTATATATTTTGATTCTGCATCAAAAGCTGAAAATATGTAGTCTCGAAGTCATTTCGAGAAATTGACGTTTTAAGTTTCTGTTTCCAAATTCAAACGGATGTATCTTCGCCAATAATTGTCAGAAGTTAGAATTTCTTTCAACATTATGAAGCCCTTTTTATATATTTTGATTCTGCATCAAAAGCTGAAAATATGTAGTCTCGAAGTCATTTCGAGAAATTGACGTTTTAAGTTTCTGTTTCCAAATTCAAACGGATGTATCTTCGCCAATAATTGTCAGAAGTTAGAATTTCTTTCAACATTATGAAGCCCTTTTTATATATTTTGATTCTGCATCAAAAGCTGAAAATATGTAGTCTCGAAGTCATTTCGAGAAATTGACGTTTTAAGTTTCTGTTTCCAAATTCAAACGGATGTATCTTCGCCAATAATTGTCAGAAGTTAGAATTTCTTTCAACATTATGAAGCCCTTTTTATATATTTTGACTCTGCATCAAAAGCTGAAAATATGTAGTCTTGAAGTCAATTCGAGAAATTGACGTTTTAAGTTTCTGTTTCCAAATTCAAACGGATGTATCTTCGCCAATAATTGTCAGAAGTTAGAATTTCTTTCAACATTATGAAGCCCTTTTTATATATTTTGACTCTGCATCAAAAGCTGAAAATATGTAGTCTCGAAGTCATTTCGAGAAAATTACGTTTTAAGTTTCTGTTTCCAAATTCAAACGGATGTATCTTCGTCAATAATTGTCAGAAGTTAGAATTTCTTTCAACATTATGAAGCCCTTTTTATATATTTTGACTCTGCATCAAAAGCTGAAAATATGTAGTCTCGAAGTCATTTCGAGAAATTGACGTTTTAAGTTTCTGTTTCCAAATTCAAACGGATGTATCTTCGCCAATAATTGTCAGAAGTTAGAATTTCTTTCAACATTATGAAGCCCTTTTTATATATTTTGACTCTGCATCAAAAGCTGAAAATATGTAGTCTTGAAGTCAATTCGAGAAATTGACGTTTTAAGTTTCTGTTTCCAAATTCAAACGGTTGTATATTCGCCAATAATTGTCAGAAGTTAGAATTTCTTTCAACATTATGAAGCCCCTTTTTATATATTTTGACTCTGCATCAAAAGCTGAAAATATGTAGTCTCGAAGTCATTTCGAGAAATTGGCGTTTTAAGTTTCTGTTTCCAAATTCAAACGGATGTATCTTCGCCAATAATTGTCAGAAGTTAGAATTTCTTTCAACATTATGAAGCCCTTTTTATATATTTTGATTCTGCATCAAAAGCTGAAAATATGTAGTCTCGAAGTCATTTCGAGAAATTGACGTTTTAAGTTTCTGTTTCCAAATTCAAACGGATGTATCTTCGCCAATAATTGTCAGAAGTTAGAATTTCTTTCAACATTATGAAGCCCTTTTTATATATTTTGACTCTGCATCAAAAGCTGAAAATATGTAGTCTCGAAGTCATTTCGAGAAATTGACGTTTTAAGTTTCTGTTTCCAAATTCAAACGGATGTATCTTCGCCAATAATTGTCAGAAGTTAGAATTTCTTTCAACATTATGAAGCCCTTTTTATATATTTTGACTCTGCATCAAAAGCTGAAAATATGTAGTCTCGAAGTCATTTCGAGAAATTGACGTTTTAAGTTTCTGTTTCCAAATTCAAACGGATGTATCTTCGCCAATAATTGTCAGAAGTTAGAATTTCTTTCAACATTATGAACCCCTTTTTATATATTTTGATTCTGCATCAAAAGCTGAAAATATGTAGTCTCGAAGTCATTTCGAGAAATTGACGTTTTAAGTTTCTGTTTCCAAATTCAAACGGATGTATCTTCGCCAATAATTGTCAGAAGTTAGAATTTCTTTCAACATTATGAAGCCCTTTTTATATATTTTGACTCTGCATCAAAAGCTGAAAATATGTAGTCTCGAAGTCATTTCGAGAAATTGACGTTTTAAGTTTCTGTTTCCAAATTCAAACGGATGTATCTTCGCCAATAATTGTCAGAAGTTAGAATTTCTTTCAACATTATGAAGCCCTTTTTATATATTTTGATTCTGCATCAAAAGCTGAAAATATGTAGTCTCGAAGTCATTTCGAGAAATTGACGTTTTAAGTTTCTGTTTCCAAATTCAAACGGATGTATCTTCGCCAATAATTGTCAGAAGTTAGAATTTCTTTCAACATTATGAAGCCCTTTTTATATATTTTGATTCTGCATCAAAAGCTGAAAATATGTAGTCTCGAAGTCATTTCGAGAAATTGACGTTTTAAGTTTCTGTTTCCAAATTCAAACGGATGTATCTTCGCCAATAATTGTCAGAAGTTAGAATTTCTTTCAACATTATGAAGCCCTTTTTATATATTTTGATTCTGCATCAAAAGCTGAAAATATGTAGTCTCGAAGTCATTTCGAGAAATTGACGTTTTAAGTTTCTGTTTCCAAATTCAAACGGATGTATCTTCGCCAATAATTGTCAGAAGTTAGAATTTCTTTCAACATTATGAAGCCCTTTTTATATATTTTGACTCTGCATCAAAAGCTGAAAATATGTAGTCTCGAAGTCATTTCGAGAAATTGACGTTTTAAGTTTCTGTTTCCAAATTCAAACGGATGTATCTTCGCCAATAATTGTCAGAAGTTAGAATTTCTTTCAACATTATGAAGCCCTTTTTATATATTTTGACTCTGCATCAAAAGCTGAAAATATGTAGTCTCGAAGTCATTTCGAGAAATTGACGTTTTAAGTTTCTGTTTCCAAATTCAAACGGATGTATCTTCGCCAATAATTGTCAGAAGTTAGAATTTCTTTCAACATTATGAAGCCCTTTTTATATATTTTGACTCTGCATCAAAAGCTGAAAATATGTAGTCTCGAAGTCATTTCGAGAAATTGACGTTTTAAGTTTCTGTTTCCAAATTCAAACGGATGTATCTTCGCCAATAATTGTCAGAAGTTAGAATTTCTTTTCAACATTATGAAGCCCTTTTTATATATTTTGATTCTGCATCAAAAGCTGAAAATATGTAGTCTCGAAGTCA